>NW_015389049.1:122480-142218 GCF_001527695.2 Protobothrops mucrosquamatus | reverse complement strand
AGAGAGAGAGAGAGAGAGAGAGAGAGAGAGAGAGAGAGAGAGAGAGAGAGAGAATTCAACCCAGATTGTTTATTGCTTCTGGCTCATCTTGAATTAGGTCACAAAGCTAATTAGGCCAGATATTTATTTATTTGTTTGTTTGTTTGTTTGTTTGTTTATTTTAGTATTCAGAAATCATTTCTGGAAAAGGCAGTAGTGTTACAATGCTTCAAACTGATATATATTCAAATAGAACATTAATAAGTATTACCTCTTCAGTTTTCATGGGACAGGAAATTCCTCCTTAGTTCTAGGTTGCTTCTCCCCTTGATTAGTTTCCATCCATTGCTTCTTATCCTGCCTTCAGGCACTTTGGAGAATAGGTTGACCCCCCCCTCTTCTTTGTGGCAGCCTCTCAAATATTGCAGCACTGCTATCATATCTCCCCTAGTCCTTCTTTTCACTAGACTAGATATATACCCAATTCCTGCAACTGTTCTCCGTAGGTTTTAGCTTCCAGCTCCTTAATCATCCTTGTTGCTCTTCTCTACACCCTTTCCAATGGTAGTAGTGGTAATGATGACGCTGTGTTTGATCTTATTGAGTGGTAGCAATCTATAGTGTCATACATGTTACAGAGGTTGAAAAATTATAAATATTAGGAGTAGGTTCCATACTTACAGAGGATCCTATGTACTCAAGATATATTGAGTAATGTACACTCAAGATCCTGTGTACTTACACAAAATGGTCTGGGACAGACTATAGCTGTCTAATAATAATAATAATAATAATAATAATAATAATAATAATAATAATAATAATAATAATAATAATAATAATAATAATAATAATAATAATAATAATAATAATAATAATAATAATAATAATAAACGAGAAAGAACTGGAGAAGATAACAAAATACAAAGACCTACAAATAGAAATAGAAAGACTGTGGAAAAGGCAAGCAAGGGTAGTACCAATAGTAGAAGGCGTCTTGGGTGCAATCCCAAAAAAACTGGAGCACCACTTGGACACCATTGGCATTGACAAATTTGCCATTAGTCAATTGCAAAAGGCAGCCTTATTAGGAACCCCCTCCATCCTGCGATGATATCTGTAACATCATCAAATATCCACATCTGCCTATCCCAGGTCCTTGGGGAGGACTCGATAGGTAGACAAAAATGCCAAATCCAGTCTGAACATCTGGCTGACTGTGCGATGATTAATAATAATAATAATAAAGTTGGAAGTCTAACCCCCTGCTCAGGCAGGAAACCCTATATCATTTCAGACAAATGGCTGTCCAGTCTTTTCTTAAAAACTTCCAGTGTTGGAGCATTCACTGCTTCTGGAGGCAAGGAGTTCCACTGGTTAATTGTTCTGTCAGGAAATTTCTCCTTAGTTCTAGGTTGCTTCTATCTTTGGTTAGTTTCCATCTGTTACAGAGAGGTCTGGCTTAGATTGCAGTTCATCTGATCTATTCCCTAAAATATTGGCTAAAGAGATGTGAAGGATATGCATTGTGCTTTTTACTAACCATTTACACAAATATTGTTAGTGTCACAGATCCATGATTATAGATAGTTGTCCTCTCCATCTGATGTCCAATCAAATAAACAGGAGTGTGGAAAACTAAAATATTGCTAATAGTTATTTACCTGTGGAAAACAGACCTTTAGCATACCGGAAAACAGTGTGGTTCCCCTTGAACACAAGCAGAGAGATCCATTTTGTGCTAGAAAACATTTCAACTCCTAATAATTATCCAGTTTTGAGGAACCAGCAACATTTTTCCCCCCTCCTTCTCAGCCAATTTCTTTGCTTGTACTTTTAATATGTTAGCTGCCACGGCAATTTGAGTGGTTGCTGTTGCTACTGTTGTTGAACCAAATTGAGTTTGTTTGAAAGAGGTTTTTCTTATCTACAGTAGATGGAAAACTCCTATCTGGATTTTGTTCTGATCATTGCCCCAATATTGCTGTCTATTTGGGGGCTGTATTTGACAGTCAGCTCAAAATGCTGAAAGTGTGTTTGTCTTTATTTTCAATAACGAGGCTAACAGCGTTGTGATTAGGCCATCCGTGGCAGCCAATTATAGCTTGCTGTCATTATCCATGCAGTTTTTGTGCTTATGCATTTACCGTTCCCAGCTCACATACACACCTGTTTTTGTTTTTTTTAGCTCTGTAGCTCCACATGGTGCCTTCTAATGTCCTGATCTTGCACAATTCTTGCATCCTGCTTCTCTTGCCCTACAAAAATGTCTTACACTTTTAGGGGAAAAAAATGAAACAAAGCAAATGTTTTGTTCGAACGCTGACAATGGTAATGCTTTATTCAAGATTCTCCAATAGTTTATTCATATGGAATACTGCAGCCAACCTGGAATTAAGGAGAAACTTCCTGACAGTTAGGACAATCAACCAGTGGAACAGCTTACCACCAGAAATCGTGGGCGCTCTATCACTGGAGATTTTTAAGAAGAGGCTAGACATTCACCTGTCTGAGATGGTATAGGTTCTCCTGCTTGAGCAGGGGGCTGGACTAGAAGACCTCCAAGGTCCCTTCCTATTCTATTCTAGTCTAGTCTAGTCTAGTCTAGTCTAGTCTAGTCTAGTCTAGTCTAGTCTTTCCCAAAACCAAAGGAGGCCTTTGAGTTGTGTAGCTGTCTCTCTTTTTCTGCAGCGTCAGAAAAAGGGGAACTTTGTTACATCATGAGGGGTCCTTTGCGACCCAGGCAAGGGGCCAATGAGAATACCCACAGATGGTGTGACTTGTATATTGTGGTGTCATGCACGTTGTTGAGTAATCAGGTCATTTGCACGAGGGCATTATGAAGTACACCCCCTTCTTGTGAAGTCATTAGACTTAAATTCTGAACGATGTGCTCTGCACATTTCAACAAAGGGAGTGTCCTTACTCCATGCAAGGAACACAACAACAACATGACAACTGTTTGATGTGCCACAGTTTGCTGTGCTACTCAACCATGCTTATGAGTTTTTCCCTAGTTAGTTTTTCTCTCCCATCCTGGTGGACTTTACAGAATAACACAGTTGGAACAGACCATGGAGGTCTTCTAGTCCAACTCCCTGTTCAAGCAGGAGACCCTATACCATTTCAGACAAATCACTGTCCAGGCTCTTCTTAAAGACCTCCATTGATGGAGCACTCACAACCTCTGAAGGCAACCTATTCCACTGACTAATTGTTCTCATTGTCAGGAAATTCCTTCTTAATTTCAGGTTGTTTCTCTCCTTGATTGGTTTCCATCCGTTGCTTCTTGTCCTGCCTTCAGGCGCTTTGGAGAATAGCTTGACTCCCTCTTCTTTGGGGCAGCCCCTCAAACATTGGAACACTGCTATCGTGTCACCCCAGTCCTTCTTTTCACTAAACTAGACAGACTCAATTCCTGAAACCATTCTTCATAAGTTTTAGCCTCCAGCCTCCTAATCATCTTCGATTTCTTTGTGTGTGTTTAACTGGCAGCTTTGAATGCGCTAGGTTGAATGGTGAGCTTGATTGAGCATTCTGCAGTATCTATTTATTCCGATTTGATAGTGCAACTGTCTAGGGGAAGTCTGCCTTGCTGATGTATGACACTGTATAGAGCTATGTGGCAGAAGATGCAAATAGCATGAGAAGCATCATTTTATAAGCAAACAGGCTTCGTAAGTGTTCACAGTTCTTTCCACTGTTGATTAATATATTAGGTTGGGGTCTCATTAAGATTTCTATAATGTGACAAATGCATTATCTTACAGAATTAGAGCCAGTTTGAGCCAGTGATTAAAGCATGAATCACCAGGAGAGTGTGAGTTCTAATCCTGCCTTAGCTATGAAAGCCAACTAAGTGATGTCCTCAAAGAGGCCATCAACATTGAACAGCCCTCTCTCAACAGAGGGGGAGGTATATGACATCATCTATCTCCAGTCTACAAAGCAGTCCTTTCATCAGTTCCAAGAAGGCTCCACACCCATTTGCACCACTCAGGTGATCTTGTGGACCCAGATAGGCCTCCAGGTGGCCTCAACAACTCTCTAAAACAGGGGTCTTCAAACTTGGCCCTTTTATGACTTGTGGACTTCAACTCCCAGAATTTCTCAGCCAGCATGCCTGGCTGAGGAATTCTGGGAGTTGAAGTCCACAAGTCATAAAAGGGCCAGGTTTGAAGACCCTTCCTCTAAAAGAATGCAAATGACCAGCTGTCTGCAAGGCATATAAATCTTTCCTGTCAGAGTCAGAGCTGAAGAAGCTTCTTGGATGAGAAGTGGAAACATCTTCAAAGAAAACAAGAAAGTCCAGTTGCCTCTTGAGATGTGACAATAGACTCATTTTCATTTATGAGGACCAGGCTTAAATATTTAGACGTGGGACTATTTTTTTTCCCCCAGGCAGTTGTGAAATGTACAAAGCACTCATTGATTCAGTAAGATCCAATCTCCACAAAGCATTTCACTTTGAATTGCAAGTCACTGCAGATGTTCTGCTTCGTTAGGGAAAAAAAGAATTCTTTGAAGGTATCAAGTGATGTTTTCAGGGATGCTTTGTATGCTCTGTAATTCTCAAAGTTACCCAAATGTGGCACCTGGGATACAATTTCAAGTTACATATGTAGTTGGCTGAAAAAAGTTAATTACTCTTTGAATTAATCTGTACATTGTTTTCTTCAAAGGAAATAATGGTTTTTCATGAAAATAAAGGAACTGTTTCTCATTTCTTGTTGTTTTGGGAACTATCATAAATCAAAACAGAAACCAAGTCTGATTCGTTTAGAGATGAATAGGCGTCTTCCAATACTTGATACAAATATAGTACTTGATTCAATGTCTGTCTGTCTGTCTGTCTGTCTGTCTGTCTGTCTGTCTGTCTGTCTGTCTGTCTGTCTGTCTGTCTGTCTGTCTATAGAATGTAAATCACAAGACCCTGGAGATGCTGCAACATTCCAGTTGATTGGCGCTTCTTCAGGGCTCAGCAGAAGCACCAGGATCAGCGCCGAGCTCCAGCTGGAGCCTGGCACTGATCCTGGCACTTCCACTGAGCCCTGACAGTCCCGAAGAAGCGCTGATCAGCTGGAAAGCGGCACTGATCCTGGTGCTTCCGCTGAGCCCTGACAGCCCTGCAGCTCCAGCCATCTCTCACTCTGGCTTGTGTGGTGCTGCCACCGGTTCAGCTCATTCCCCTCCCCCGCTACCACTTTTAGAGAATGGTCGCGTACCACCTTCCAGGTGCCAATGTACCACAATGTACCACTGGTTGAAAAGCCCTGATCTATCTAACTAACTAATTAACTGACTTATTATTATTATTATTATTATTATTATTATTATTATTATTATTATTATTATTATTATTATTATTATTATTATCTTTGTTTTGTAGCTAAGGGAGACAGTGTTGCCCGAAGAATCTTTCTATGGTCAGCCTGATTATATACCAAGGTGCACGGAACGTGGTTACCTTCCTGCCAAAGTGGTCCCTATTTTTCTACTCACATTTGCATGCTTCCAAACTGCTAGTGGGCAGGACTAACTCCAAGCAAGTGCTAACTGGTAGTTGAGAAGGTTCCTGTGCATAAGCCGTTTAGCGATAAATCAGTTTAATTTTGAATTTCACATGTGGACCTGATCTTTCACTCCTGACATCGATTTCCTAAAATAGAATAGAATGGAATGGAATGGAATGGGATGGGATGGGATGGGATGGGATATTGGAATATAGAATAGAATAGAATAGAATAGAATAGAATAGAATAGAATAGGAAGGGACCTTGGAGGTCTTCTAGTCCAACCCCTACTCATGCAGGAAATTTGATACCATTTCAGACAAATGTTGTCCAATCTCTTCTTAAAAACTTCCAGTGTTGGAGCATCCACAACTTCTGGAGGCAGGTTGTTCCACTGATTAATTGTTCTCACTGTCAGGAAATTTCTCCTTAGTTCTAGGTTGCTTCTCTCTTTGGTTAGTTTCCATCCGTTGCTTCTTGTCCTGCCTTCAGGCGCTTTGGAGAATAATTTGACTCCCTCTTCTTTGTGGCAACCCCTGAGATATTGGGACACTGCTATCATGTCACCCTGGTCCTTCTTTTCATTAAACTAGATGTCAACGCTGTTAACATCGGATGTTCTTGCTTTGACAACAGATGGAAATGCAGCCATTTTTTCACTATTGCTTTTAGGGTTAGTTAATGCTGGGAGGGGGAATGTGGATGAGAGTCCAGCTAGTCATAACAATAATAACTCAGCCGTGGGAACCCAAGGTCATTGAGCCCAGAGTTGATAGAATTTTGGCGGACTGGAGAGCTGGGGAGAAAGCCCACGCTTCAAGCTAATTGGGGAATGTGATTTATGACTGTTTATTGGAGTAGGGAATTTTGCGTTGTTACTTTGTATCCAGGGGAGGGGAATTTAGTTTTTGGTTTCGACTATGTAGTGCCGATACTTTGTTTCTCGAATAAAAGATTCTTTAAGGTAAACAATGCCTCAAAGTTCTTTTGAATAGTTTCATCTGTCGGAACCATGACACTAGACATACCCAATTCCAGCAACCATTCCGTATATGTTTTAGCCTCCAGTCCCCTGATCATCTTTGTTGTATTAAATTTCATTCTTTCATTTACTCATGTTTCCATAAGTGGAAGTCATGCTGGGCAACCCATATTGATCTTGCTTTATTGATTGATCAGATTGCTCTGATTAAAGCACCATCTATCTCCCACTGACTCGGTCAGCATTTAATGTGATAGTTGATACCATAGACCAGAATTGTGTATAATTATCCTTTCAAAATTAATTTAGGAGTCTTTATTCAGTCATATGGACCTTCACGTATAGACCTAGTCTCTTACATCAGGCAACATGGGCTAGAATATAGTTGACCTCATTCTGAGAATGGACTAGATCCTGGGAAAGGAGACTAATAAGAAAACCATTCTCGTTTTTTCTTATATTTTTATTTTTATTTTCGTTCGTACACGTCAGAGGAGTAATTTTTGCTTCTGTAGAACTTCGGAATAAGTTTTAGAAAAGTCTATGATTTCATACCAAATTTGGAGGAAGTATGGGTTAACGTTGGTTATCCATCTGTAAAGAGAGATTTTTTTAGCTGATGATGTTTTAGTTGAGGATCTGAGATTGCATTTGTGTCCATGAAGTTCTGCAAACACTTGGTAAAGTGTATCATTGCATCACTAATCTGTTTAGGACACGTTTATGACTCAATTTTAATTGTGGCAAGGGCCTAACCCAAATTTTCATCTCTTTTCCCTTGACCCATCTGCTGAGAAGTAGCCACCAGATAAAGTATTTTAATATGTAATTTCAGACTTACGCTGACCTATCTGACCAGATTATAATTACTAAAATTTTAGAGTGTGCAGAAATGGATAGACTAACATTAGAAATGAAAGAAAAAAAGATGATTCAATTTATTTTAGAACTTGGGAAAAAATTTATCAGTGATTAGAGACACGTTAGAACTTGAAGGATTCGATATTCTAGAATAGATGACTGATTTTTAATCGAGTTCTAACTAACATTTGGATGATATGATTATTTTTCCTGATTTACTGATTTTCATTTGTTATTTTGATTGTTAGGATTTTTTGAGATTTTATTAGTAGTGTTTACTTAATAGATCAACGTATTTGTTTACTATTTGTTTTTAATATGTTACAGTCTAAGCTTTGGTAAAAATGATTGAATATGATATTTACTCATTATTCTAATCCGGACGGTAGCTTGTTTATTGAAATATGTGATTGTACCTATCCTTATTTTACCCTAATTCCTTATTCCCTTCCCCTTCCCCTTTCCCTCCATCCCTCCCTTTACCATACCTGTATTGTTCCTATTTTTCCTCACCTATATAAATTTAATACAATTTTGTTAAAAAAAATGCAGTGAGTAACAGAGAGTAAGTTGGATTAACTTTTTCCTTCCTAAGTGGATTCTTATTCAGCTGGTTCTTCTCCTTCTTCTCCTTTCTCGCTCTCTACTTCACGGTTTCCTTGGTACTTCCATACGCCTTAGCAGGAATTACAGTGCTATAAAGAGACTGCATATCCTGATTACTAATCATGTCATTGTCATCGGAACATATCTTCCAACAACGCCGCTCCGTAATTATCTGGTAGAGGCAGAGAAAACTGCCCAGGGAATCCAGAAGTTTGTGTAAACACATCCGTCAATGTATGCCTGGTAAATAATGGCCAACCAACCAGATTATATAAAGGATACATTAGGTTTCCAGGGATCAAGTTTATTTCATTGGTCACACACTGTAACTTCTTCTTTGAGGTCAGAATGCACTGATTTTTGCTTCCATTCATTAGATGTCCTTGGTTGTTTTGCAGTTTGTTTTTGTGTTGTAGTATTGGGCTGATAGACAAAGGCTAACAACTTTGTTGGTCTTATTGCAATGAGCCAATTTTTTTTTCAATACAGGTAGTTCTCGACTTACAATGGTTTGTTTAGTGACCATTTGTAGAATAGAATGGAATGGAATGGAATGGAATAGAGTAGAGTAGAGTAGAGTAGAGTAGAGTAGAGTAGAGTAGAGTAGAGTAGAGTAGAGTAGAGTAGAGTAGAGTAGAGTAGAGTAGAGTAGAATAGAGCTGGAAGGGACCTTGAAGGTCTTCTAGTCCAACCTCCCGCTTAAGCAGGAGAACCTACACCATCTCAGATAGGTGAATGTCTAGTCTCTTCTTAAAGATCTCCTGTGATGGAGTGCCCACAATTTCTAGGGGTAAGCTGTTCCATTGGTTGATTGTCCTCACTGTCAGGAAGTTTTTCCTTAGATCCAAGTTGCTTCTCTCCTTGATCAGTTTCCAACCATTGTTTCTCGTCCTGCCCTCTGGTGCTCTGTTGAATAATGTGACCCCCTCTTCTTTGTGGCAGTCTCAGATACTGGAATACTGCTATCATGTCTCCCTTATTTCTTCTTTTCTTTAGACTAGCCAAACCCAAGTCCCGCAGCCGTTCTTCATATATTTTAGTCTCCAGGTCTTTGATCATCCTAGTTGCTCTTCTCTGAATTTTTTTTTTCCAAACTCTCAACATCTTTTTTGTGATATGGTGACCAGAATTGGCTGCAGTATTCCAGGTGTGGTCTTACTAGGGCTTTGTAAAGCGGTACTAGTACTTTGTGTGATCTTGATTCTATGCCTCTGTTTATACAATCCAGGATTGTATTAGCTTTTTTGGTTGCTGCTGCACACTGCTGGCTCATAGTTGTAATCATCCACTGGGACTCCAAGGTCCCTCTCCCAGTTGCTGTTTTTAAGCTGTTACAACATAGTTACAACGGCACTGGGGAAAAAAGTGACTTATCGCCATTTTTTCACACTTTGGACCTTTTCAGCATCTCCAGCTGACACGGTTGTCATGTGATGCCATTTTGTGACCTTCTGACAAGCAAAGTCAATGGGGAAGCCAGATGGACTTAACAACCGTGTTACTAATTTAACAACTGTAATGATTCACTTAACAAATGTGGCGAGAAAAGTCGTAAAATGGGGCCAAACCCACTTAACAACTTTCTCACTGTCTTAGATTTAAAAAGTAAAGTAAAATAAATGCAAAAATGTTGGCTGGGCTCTGGAGTCCATTACGAAGGACCTACGCAAGGTTGTCTCCTTTCTCCTCATAATATGTCATGTTGCAGAATTCCAAGACAATTAGTATTTAATAGCGTGTGATGGGCACTGATTCACATCGATGACGGCTGTCGTGCAAAAAGTAAGGTTCTATATTTAGGCAAGAAAAACCAAATGTACAGGTATAATATAGGGGGTACCTTGCTCAATAGTAGTAACTGTGAGAGGGACCTCGGAGTCCTAGTGGACAATCACTTAAATATGAGCCAGCCATTTGCTGCAGCTGCCAAAAAGGCCAACACAGTGCTAGGCTGCATTAACAGAGGGATAGAATCAGGATCACGTGAAGTATTAATACCACTTTATAATGCCTTGGTAAGGCCACACTTGGAATACTGCATCCAGTTTTGGTCACCATGATGTAAAAAAGATGTTGAGACTCTAGAAAGAGTGCAGAGAAGAGCAACAAAGATGATCAAGGGACTGGAGGCTAAAACATATAAGGAACGGCTGCTGGAATTGGGTATGTCTAGTTTAACGAAGAGAAGGATGAGGGGGGACAGGATAGCAGTGTTCCAGTATCTCAGGGGCTGCCACAAAGAAGAGGGAGTCAAGCTATTCTCCAAGGCGCCTGAAGGCAGGACAAGAAGCAACGGATGGAAACGTATCAAGGAGAGAAGCAACCTAGAACTAAGGAGAAACTTCCTGACAGTTAGAACAATTAACCAGTGGAACAACCTGCCTCCAGAAGTGGTGAATACTCCAACACTGGAAGTTTTTAAGAAGAGACTGGACAGCCATTTGCCTGAAATGGTATAGGGTTTCCTGCCTGAGCAGGGGGTTGGACTAGATGACCTCCAAGGTCCCTTCCAACTAATAATAATAATAATAATAATAATAATAATAATAATAATAATAATAATAATAATAATAATAATAATAATAATAATATATTATTACTACTACTATTACTATTACTATTACTATTACTACTACTACTACTACTACTACTACTACTATTATTATTATTATTATTATTATTATTATTATTATTATTATTATTATTATTATCCTCAGAAGCCAGATTCACTTAACCGCCATGTTACTAATTTAACAACCGCAGTCACTTTGCAACGTAAATTTTGGCCTCAACTGTGATTGTACATTGAGGACCATCTGTGGTAGGTTTCAAAGGAAACTTACTGCATTAACCTTTTCCAGGTTCAAAAAAAAAACAACCAAAAATAAACCCACATTAATTTCATTTCTCTTTGGCAAACATTCCTGCAAGTTTAAAAATGTACCAAAGCAGGATTTTGCCGTACATTCTTTTGATC
Source organism: Protobothrops mucrosquamatus (assembly GCF_001527695.2). NCBI lineage: Eukaryota > Metazoa > Chordata > Lepidosauria > Squamata > Viperidae > Protobothrops > Protobothrops mucrosquamatus. The sequence continues at coordinate 131,300 of NW_015389049.1, read as the reverse complement.
ATTGTTCCCATAAATAAAGGCCTACTTATGTAAACTCACTTGATATCGTGAGTCATTTTCACTGGCAATCCTAATCTCTCTTCCATAAATCATAGACATTAGTTCTCTTAAACAGTTTACATGAAGAGAGTTGCGGTGCATACTGAGGTTAGTAACAGGTTAGATACGAATGCGTGTAATAACCCCAAACGTTGGGCAGCAATGGTGGCTGATTGGACATCTTACAAATCTGGCTTTCTTGTTGATTAAAATGTATATTTTCTGCCTGTGGGTGAAGAAAGAGAAGGCTGGACATTTATTCTTGTGGCCTGGAATTGTTTCTCTCCAGTCTACAATGCTGGCACACCCATTTTGAAAAAACGGGGTCTCTGAGGATGCCAGCCGTGTTTTTGCTGTTTCCTTTCTCCCTGCTAGAAATTCAGCCTGCCGTTGTCGCTATTTATAACACATCTTTGCAGAAGGTGCATAACAAGGAATCAATTCAAGGATAATGACATCCAAATATTAGGCAGGTAGTAAATGTGTGTGTGGGGGGGGGAGGGGGATTTATTTATTTATTTGCTGCAAAGATGGCAGCAACAATATTTCATTCTTTTTAAACAACAACAACAACAACAAAAGGACAGCAACTAAAAACACCGGTGCTCATTTGTACTGTAATTTATGTCACTCTCCTGATAAATAGGAAAGGAAAAACTTCCAGAATTCCTTGTTGTCCGAATGTTATTCAGGGAACGAGAAATTTTTGATTTATTCAGCCCTTGGCTGTTGTAAAAAAAAATAAAATAAGGAATTAAGAATAAAGCTTTGTGCAGGAATGATATAGTTCATAAGATATTCTCTTTGTCATGGATTGGCCACTTTAGTGACATGTTCTCCCCCCCTTTTTTTTTAATTTGGCTGCTTCTTTTTTCCAACTCATGATCAGAGGTTGCTTCAAACTTGGTCAAACTCAGTATTTAGTCTATGGGAATAGCAATCATGTTCCAGTTTTGGAGCCATTTTCTTCCTTAGGATTTCTGCTTTGACATTCAGTCAGAGATATCGTGCCCGGTCTGTGTGTCAGCTTTATGAACGATGACATCTATGTCACTTTTAACAATCAAGGATTTTGTTGATCTTGAAGACGAGATTGAAGTTGTACTTGGCTTTGACATTTGCATAAGCTTATCCAGGCTGTGATATCATTATGTTTCAGAATCAGAACAACAGAGTTGGAAGGAACCTTGTAGGTCATCTAGTCCAGCCCCCCGCCCAACCAGGAAACCCTACACCACTTCTGACAGATGGCAGTCCAGTCTCTTCCAATGATGAAACTCCCACAACATCTGAAGGCAATCTGTTCCATGGGTTGATTTGTTCTCACTGACAGAAAATTTCTACTTATCTCTAGGTTGAATTTCTCCTTGATCAGCTTCCATCTGTTGTTCCTTGCCTGGCCTTCAGGTGCTTTGGAAAACAGGCTGATCCCCTCCTCTCTGTGACAGCCCCTCAAATATTGGAATACTGCTATCATGTCTCCCCTGGTCCTTCTCTTCACTAGACTAGCCATGCCCAGTTCTTGCAACCGCTCTTCCTATGTTTGAGCCTCCAGCCCCCTGATAATCTTTGTTGCTCTTCTCTGCACCTTTTATAGAGTCTCAACATCTTTTTTTATAGTGTGGAGACCAAAATTGGTTGCATTGTCTCAAAAGGAACTTTTATTAGGAGTTAGTGATAGCAAGGAAGCAAAGCAAGGTCTGAGGGAAAAACCCGCACAAGCAGTATATTAAAAGCAGTATTCGTTATTCCTCCCCCCAGGGTCCCACTGTCCATTTGAATCTCGGCCAATCCACAGGTGATATATTGTTTTGGTAACTCGCTCCTTTGGCACGCTCTTCAAGGTCTTTCTGGGTTTCGTTTCCCTCCGGTTCCATGCGCAAACCGTCTTCCAGATAAGGGTGATGGTATTTGGCCGCATTCCTTCCCCTGGGGAATGGGCAGTGTGGCATAAAGCAAGCAAAGCATATTGTATGTCCCCAAAACAGAATGCTCCCTCCCAACAGAATGGCAGGCCCCCCAAAATGGTTATAGAAGCATGTATAAGTTATATAAAATAGTGATACATTTCTGTGGGGACCTGACACTTCCTCTTGTCATTTATATTCATGTTTTTCATTGCTATCTATGATGATTATTGAGCCGTGCTGGTGCAGTGGTTAGAATGCAGTACTGCAGGCTACTTCTGCTGACTGCTAGCTGCCTGCAGTTCGGAAGTTCGATTCTCACCAGCTCAAGGTTTACTCAGCCTTCCATCCTTCTGAGGTTGGTAAAACGAGGACCCAGATTGTTGGGGGTGAGATGCTGACTCTGTAAACCACTTAGAGAGGGCTGTAAAGCACTGTGAAGTGGGTATAAGAATTCTGCTATTGCTATTGTGTTTAATACCAATCTGGCTCCTTGTTTTCCACTGATCCCGGTTTGAAATAGGGAAAAAAAAATATTTGTGCATGCATGTGTCACCAATAAGAAGTCACTATAATGTCACCAATAATAGTTCCTTGGTGCTTCCTGAGCTTGGTTGTTTCCTTACAGACATTTCATCACCAAACTAGGTAACTATTGCACTGATGATGTTATCTAGCTTTCTGATGAAACATATGGAAGAAAACAGTCAAGCTCAGAGAGCACTAAGGGCCCCACCGTTCAACACTGAGCGACAAATACTCTTTTCTGTTGGTACCAATAAAAAGTCTCCAATAATCAAGCTCAACTAGTCCTCCCACTTCCGGAATGTTACGTGTATGCAGCTTTCTGTGTAGGAAGATTAGTCCAGATGCTGCTCCTTCTGTGACTTCATGACGTGGAACTGTTCTTTGGAGTGCTTGAATTCCAGCCAATTCACTGTAGTCCTTTGTCTCCTAGCCCTTCCAATATATAGTTCTTTCCTTATAATCCTTCCAGTATATAGCTCTTTCCTAACTCATTGTTGTTGTTGTTAGTTGCGAAGTTGTGTCCGACCCATCACGACCCCATGGACAGCATTTCTCCAGGCCTTCCTGTCTTCTACCATCTTCTGGAGTCCATTTAAGCTCACGCCTACTGCTTCAGTGACTCCATACAGCCACCTCATTCTCTGTCGTCCCCTTCTTCTATTGCCCTCAATCTTTCCCAGCATTAGGCTCTTCTCCAGTGAGTCCTTCCTTCTCATTAGGTGGCCAAAGGACTTGAGCTTCCACTTCAGGATCTGGCCTTCTAAAGAGCAGTCACGGTTGATCTCCTCTAGGACTGACTGGTTTGATCATCTTGCAGTCCAGGGGACTCGCAGGAGTCTTCTCCAGCACCAGAGTTCAAAGGCCTCAATTCTTTGGCACTCAGCCTTTCTTATGATCCAGCTTTCACAGCCATACATTGCAACTGGGAAAACCATGGCCTTGACTATATATACTTTTGTTGGCAGGATGATGTCTCTGCTTTTTATGCTGTCTAGATTTGCCATAGCTTTCCTCCCCAGGAGCAAGTGTCTTTTAATTTCTTGGCTGCAGTCCCCATCTGCGGTAATCTTCGATCCTAACTCATGGAATATTGTATTTAATCTCAGCAATTTTGAAGGGAAGTCTTCATTTGCTCTTTAGGAACTTGTTTTGCATACATGCCCTTGGTGAATTCCTATCAGTCAGACAAATAAGGAAAGACCTGCGCAAATTGGGATGCCCATTTTAAATGGAAAACGAACATATTTTAAATTAACGTTTCAGTATTATTGTTAGAGAAAATAGCGATGGCCATTATACTGTCACGCTGAACTGCAGAAAGCGGTAGAAGACAGACTGTTGCAGGTCAAACAAATTCAGTCAACGCTACCATGGAATAACGCAGGAACAAAGAGGTTGTTTACAGTGTATTTGTAAAATGGAATAGACATTTGAAAAAAAGGCAAATAGCTTGGTCCTAACCTCACCTTTGAAATGCTGGAATAAACTGCCTGATATCAGGAGGAAAACTTGAATATGTGCTGATTCCGAAAAAGAGAGAGAGAGGAATCTTTACTAGCAGAAGGTAATGGGATCTGTTCTTCCTTTATTATTGTAAAAGAGAAGTCAGAAAAAAAACTCAGGTTGATGATCTTGCAGTTGTTTAATTTCCCTGGATTGCAAGTTCCCTTGATGCGTGTTAAATTACATTAATTAACCTTGTGTCCAGGATATCAGATGGTAACCTCTAGTGGGAATTTTTTTTTTCCCCTCTGAAGGGATTATTTTTACACTTCAATTTGTTCTTGGATTCTGCCAGTATAAGCAAAGACCCTAGATCAGTACAGATTGGATTTTTACAATGAAGAATAGTATTTTACTTCGTGCATAAAGAATGGAGTGAAATTCAGAAAGTATTGATTTAAAACATTTCAAAACGTAGAATAAATAACTATATAAAAAGAAAAAATAGGGTGCGGGGGAAGACAATGGAGAAAGAATGATGTATTGATAAGCAAAAACCCGAACACATCGTAAAGGCTCCATTATTTCTTGATTTATTTTTCCCCATTTAAATACGTCATGTTTAATGAATTTGGAGTTGCATCCTGGAATGGAGACCGTGCTAATCTTCCCTGTGTCATTCTAATTTTAGGATATGTGCCACCAAAGCAAGCAGAGAAAGATTGATATTTTGATGACCTACCAAGATCCTTTGATGACTTACTAAATAGTCAGGCCAGGACACCAAAATAATCTCACCTCACCAGAAACACATTTGATAATTAAAATTTACATGTTTTAACAGGATATATGAGTGCAGAAAAGCACAGCTTATTTTATCTTATTTTATCTTCTTTTTTTAAAAGAAATCTTTTAATTCAATTCAGTTAGACATCCCTTCCAAGTTGGCTTTTAAAAAGTGAGCAATGTCTTGTCTCATGCTCTGGGATATTTTCTCTTCCACGTTTAACAGTATAATAGAGTTGGAAGGGACCTTGCAGGTCACCTAGTCTGACCCCCCCTGCCATTTTAGACAAATGGTTGTCCAGACTCTTCTTAACAACTTCCAGTGTTGGAGCATTCACAACTTTTGGAGGCAAGTTGTTCCACTGATTAATTGTTCTCATCGTCAGGAAATTCCTCCTTAGTTCTAGGTTGCTTCTCTCCTTAGTTTCCATCCATTGCTTCTTGTCCTGCCCTCAGGTGCTTTGGAGAATAGCTTGACTCCCTCTTCTTTGTGGCAACCTCTTGAGATATTGGAAGACTGCTATCATGTCACCCCACGTCCTTCTCTTCATTAAACGAGACATACCCAATTCCAGCAACTGTTCCTTGTATGTTTTAGCCTCCAGTCCCTTGATCATCTTTGGTGTTCTTCTCTGCACTCTTTCTAGAGTCCCAACATCTTTTTTATATTGTGGTGACCAAAACTGGATGCAGTATTCCAAGTGTGGTCTTACCTAGACATTATAAAATGGCCTTGGTAGGAACACATTTTAAAGAATATGTGAGGTTGTGTCTCCTTGGGAATGTTTGTGAGAAGCAGATTTTCATATCTGGGCGAGTCGAAAAGGCCTGCCTCATTCTTGAGAAAAGAGGTACAGGGAAGGGTGTGAAGTATAAGGAAAAGAATGAACATTGGAAGAGTTAAATGCAAATGTCACAAGTTTGCCGGCTAGCCAAATTTTAGAGGATTATGTTCTTAATCTTGACATTCAAAGGAGACATCCTGTGATACTGTAAATGTTCAACAGGATTAATCAGAGAGACTGCAGAGACTATAAATGCAAACCAATCTTTCTTCAATCTGCTCATTTTTCAGGGAGCTGCGAAGAACTTTTGCAGTGAATATGCAGCTCGTTTCAGGCACACATACACAAATGCACACAGAGATAGGATGATGCTAATCATAAACATAAATAATTCCCAGAAAAAGTGCAACTAGATGCATGATAGAAAGAGAACATTTGTAGACTCCAGCCTGAAATTTGATGGGTCCAAGAGAGAAATGCTGGTTGACAGGTTGATTGGCTGGTTGATTTCAGATATATCTGTTTGTATACTAAGAGATGAAATGAAACGAACAGGTCAGCCTGATCATTACCAGACTTCAGTTGAGAAGGAATAGTCATGAATGAAGGCGAATCTACATGTCCCAGATAATGTTGCAGGATCCAACTTCTCTCTAGCAGTGTGTGTACTTTGGGTTATTCTCTCTGTGTTATTTATATGGTGCCTGTTGTATGTGGCTTTTTAGATGTTGATTGGGGTGTTGATGGCTGGCTATTAAGTTGCTGCCTGTCCTTTCCTTGTACTGTCAAGCCCTCGGCTCCTAAGTACTTGATAAGCTAGTGGTAAATAAGCACTCCTCTTAATTGACCTGTTTCCCAGGCTTCAATCACTTCCCTGGCTGTTTTTGTGCCTGCTCAACCAACAATCTTAGTAGCTACAAAATTGAATGTATGTCCTTCTTCATTGTAGTGTCTCCACCTTAAAACAAAATCCAAGAGTAATACTTAACGTTTAAAATATTTAGATTGTATTAAATTTATATAAATATAAATATGTCTCTCTTCCACATTGACCTTTTCCCAGACAAGCTAAGTATCATTTTCTACAATAAATAAATGAACAACTATAAGATTTTCATTGATAAGAAAATTTCCGGGATTTGAGATTTGGACATAATTGAATGGAAGGAAAAATAATGTTTTTGACGCCTATGTTTAATCGAGTTTCTTTATCTAGTTTTAAGACTTGTGCAGAATACTGATGACGTTGTAGGTGATATCTGTGTGGCAATATTGAAAATTCAGAAGGGTTTAGAAATTTGTTAAGCACCGCTGTAAGACCTTTGCAAACATAGTGGAGCCTGATTGCCCAGTCAAGGCCAAACACTGTCCCAGAATCTGAAAATACATATTAATGTAGAGCAGTGTTTTTCAACCTTGGTTCCTTGAAGATGAATGACTTCGGCTCCCAGAATTCCCTAGCATTTTTTCCTCCATTTCAGTTATATTGCCATGAGGAAGCACCCAATGAACTTCAATGGGTGATTGTTGAAGTGAACCAAGTTCTCCCTACTCTTGGTCCAATCCTTAATTACTACACCATGTTTATGTCATGTCCATGGTCTAGTCCAGGGGTAGGCAACCTTGGCTCGTTTATGACTCGTGGACTTCAACTCCCAGAATTCCTGAGAGCCAGCATGGCTCAGCTTGGAAACTTCTCCCTTTCCCCTCAGCATGGATGGCTCAGGAATTCTGGGAGTTGAAGTCCACAAGTCTTAAAAGAGCCAAAGTTGCCTACCCCTGGCATAGTGGAATATTTGCATCTAATATTGATGCAAATTCTGAACTCACATCAAATCTCTGACGTGAATAAAATTAAAATACAATGGCCACGCCTTGTTGAAGACTCCTCAGGGAAGTTTACCAGTAGACCATTCAGAAAGTGAAGATAGCATTTCTTCACTTTCGTGATGATCTACTGGTAATTTATCCATATAAGATTTAAAGACTCCATTCATTTATTTTTGTCCCACTCTAATTAAGATTGGGTTTAGACCCTTTACAGTGTTTCTCAACCTTGGCAACTTTACAATGTGTGGACTTCAACTCCCAAAATTCTCCAGCTAGCAACACTAGCTGGAGAATTCTGGGAGTTGAAGTCCACACATTGTAAAGTTGCCAAGGTTGAGAAACACTGAGAAAGGTGGCTCATTTTACATCTTGTCCCCTTTCAGATGGTATTATAGTTTAGGACCTTTTGCAACTGCTTAAGTTCGCAAGACGTATAATCTACAGAAACTCCATACTCCAAAATTCCATTGATCTGCACCTAAGGGACTGTCATCCCATTAATTTAGAATTATTCTTGGGAAAATACAGGTAGATATTAAAGAACGGAGGGGAAAAAACCTGCAACCATTTTTTAAAATATCTTAATCATTCTGATTTCATGTCTTGACATATACATTCTCTGATGCAGCCTTCCAAAATGCAAATTCTACTGTTGTCAACTCTTTTCTAAAACAGTACTCTTGGCCATTTGCAAGGAGTTTTCAGAAGCATGCTTTCCCCCCCCTTTCTTGACACTTTTTTTTTGTTGATCCCAACACACACACACACACACACACACACAAATCTTTTTTTTTAACACGATGTAAAAAAGATGTTGATACTCTAGAAAGAGTACAGAGAAGAGCAACAAAGATGATTAGGGGACTGGAGGCTAAAACATATAAGGAACGGTTGCTGGAATTGGGTATGTCTAGTTTAACGAAGAGAAGGACGAGGGGGGACATGATAGCAGCCTTCCGATATCTCAGGGGCTGCCCCAAAGGTTAAGGTTAAGGTTAAGGTTAATTTAATTTGTATACCGCCCTTCTCCCGTAGGACTCAGGGCGGTTCACAGCATATTAAAAACACAAATACAATATACAGGATACAAAGAAAATCATACAAAAATGCACAAAATAACCCCACTAAAACCTAATTAAAAGCCAAATATTGATTGCTGTGTTCCCATTAAAATTACTTTTTAAAAACGTCCCTACCTAAAATCCCTACCTAAAATCCTCCCTAGGTCAGGCCCGCTTGCTGGAAAAGCCATGTCTTGAGGGCGCGGCGGAAAGTAAGGAGATCCGGAATCATCCGGATCTCAGGGGGGAGTTCGTTCCAGAGGGTGGGGGCACCCACAGAGAAGGCCCTCCCCCTGGGGGTCGCCAGCCTACATTGCTTGGCCGACGGCACCCTGAGGAGGCCCACTCTGTGGGAGCGTACCGGTCTGTGGGAGGGAATCTGTGGCAGAAGGCGGTCTCGGAGGTAACCAGGTCCAATGCCATGGAGCGCTTTAAAGGTGG
>NW_015389049.1:108268-119992 GCF_001527695.2 Protobothrops mucrosquamatus | reverse complement strand
TTAATCTTCACATACAAACATAGTTTTAATAACAACAACCTGCTGAAATACAGATTAGACATGCTTAGGAAAATATCAGTGTACCAGTCTCTGGATAATCTGCAGATCATCAGTTTGGTAAAATTCTTGATATTGTTCAGAGAAATAGTGGTTTTTTATCTGAATTACAGGCTGATACTAACAGAGTCATAGATGTTATATTAATATGACTCCTGCGAGTCACTTGGACTGCAAGGCGTTCAAACCGGTCAGTCCTAGAGGAGATCAACCCCGACTGCTCTTTAGAAGGCCAGATCCTGAAGTTGAAACTCAAGTACTTTGGCCACCTAATGAGAAGGAAGGACTCACTGGAGAAGAGCCTAATGCTGGGAAAGATGGAGGGCAAGAGAAGAAGGGGACGACAGAGAAGAAGGTAGCTGGATGGAGTCACTGAAGCAGTAGGTGTGAGCTTCAATGGACTCCAGAAGATGGTAGAGGACAGGAAGGCCTGGGGGAACGTTGTCCATGGGGTTGCGATGGGTCGGACACGACTTCGCAACTAACAACAACAACAATATTGCTGTGTAGAAAGAAAAGCTTGATACCATTTTATAATTGTGCTTTCTCCTTTCTGCAATGTTCCATTTACGGCCTGAACAAGTTGTGTGTGTTTGTAACCTATAAATTTGTAAGGGGGGGGGGGGTTAAAAGTGGATGTGCATGCCTATAACAATTCCAAGCATTATTGAACGTGGGACGAGAACCAAGTAGAAGATAAATAACTGCGCGCAACAGAAGGCATTCCCTCCTAATTGGAATCAATAGATCCATATGTTTTCATCTTGGCTGGCTTACATCCCGAATCTCAAGCTTTGCAGAGGCAGATTTGAGGCTTCAAACCAGCCTTTAGATCTTACAGGTGGAGATCACGCAGAAAAAAACCCCATCCTGTTTGCATCCTACCTCCTCTGCACTTGAAGAACAATGGCTTCACCTTTCCGGTGGAGAGGAACTCGGAAGCTGCTCAGAAGCGTTCTTGGAGAGCGAAGCCAAAAAGAAGTAAGGGAGGCAATGAATGGCCCTCGGGCACCTGCGTTTAATTAGTTGGTTACGTATCATCAGTTCACGAAGATGTGAGTGCAAAGCCACAGTGGGAGAGAGGCAAATGCTCATTTTGTTGTGGGTTCTTTTAGGAGTGAAGAGTAAGCCTCGACATCCGCCTCCTCCCCTCGCACACGGCACACTTCAGAAGATGCTTATTGAAATGTTGTGCTGGAAGGGGATTTTTTTCCAGCTACTTTTCATTTTCCTTCATTATCTGATCCTCCTTGAAAAAAAGAAAGCAAGGAGGAGGGATGTACTCCCAGGAGCATGGTGGAGTCTTGGAGATGGTAGAGTCTTGGGCTAACATAAGTTGCGTTTTTAATGAGACAACGGTGGCAAGCTATCTTTAGATACTTGCAGAGAAGCGGCAATTGTGGAAGCTATCATGCCAGTGCTAAGCACACAGGACACCCTTTGAAGAATAAATTAATATTATGCCTTGTCTAGCTTAGTCCTTGTCTACCTTGTTTCATTCTGGGTAATTATTCTACGGGAAGAGGCAGGTATCAAGGCTAGACAAATTTGTATCTCTGCATCTCTGTCTTGTTTTCCCTGTTCCACTGGAATGCGGAAATACATATTTATAGCAAGATACAGATATTGCTTTTTCTCTTGCAGGACGTTAGCTTAAAGTTAGATTTCATGAACCTTTCTGTTGTTTTAAAGCTATGTTTTAAGGACAGGGTTGGCATTTCGTCGGGCTCGTGATGATGGGATCTACCGGTTTCTCCAGAATAGGTCCAGGGGATATGGAGGAGTAGGAGGAGTAGGAGTAGGAGTAGGAGTAGGAGTAGGAGTAGAAGAAGAAGAAGAAGAAGAAGAAGAAGAAGAAGAAGAAGAAGAAGAAGAAGAAGAAGAAGAAGAAGAAGAAGAAGAAGAAGAAGAAGAAGAAGAAGAAGAAGAAGAAGAAGAAGAAGAAGAAGAAGAAGAAGAAGAAGAAGAAGAAGAAGAAGAAGAAGAAGAAAAGTTTTGCATCCATATTGGGTAGCTGGGAGGGGCTTCTGCAACTGAGCCATGGTGGTGCAGTGGTTAGATGCAGTACTGCCAGCTACCAGCAGTTCGGCAGTTCGAGTCTCACCAGCTCAAGGTTGACTCAGCCGTCCATTCTTACGAGGTCAGTAAAATGAGGATCCAGATTGTTGGCAGCAAGATGCTGACTCCGTAAACCACCTAGCGAGGGCTGTAAAGCACTGTGAAGTGGTATATAAGTCTAAGGGCTATTGCTGAGTGCTCTAGCTATCTGGGTAAAGCTTGCAAAAGATGCAGCTGCTTTAATGATCCACAAGAACAGTTTTCTTCATGCTCCTGTGCAGCATGTGGTATTCCTCGTTGCAAGGGTTTGCACTTGTACGGAGTCTGCAAAGAGCCCAATCAGATGTAAGTGATTTCATTGCCTTCCAGGGCAGAGAGGTTAAACTATGTTCATGAGGAATAAAAACTATCACAAAAGGTAGGATTTGACCATTTTAACCTCCGGATGTGATGCTGTTCAGAAATGCACAAGTGTGGCTTTCAAATTGGAAGGTAGTAGTATTTAAATCAAGTTAGGTATCAGCACTGATGTTACATCTCTGAATGACGATGACGATGACGATGACGATGACAACAACAACAACAACAACAACAACAACAATAATAATAATAATAATAATAATAATAATAATAATAATAATAATAATAATAAAGTTGGAACGGATCTTGGAGGTCATCTAGTCCAACCCCCTGCTCAGGCAGGAAACCCTATACCATTTCGGACAAATGGCTGTCCAGTCTCTTCTTAAAAATTTCCAGTGTTGGAGCATTCACCACTTCTGGAGGCAGGTTGTTCCACTGGTTAATTGTTCTAACTGTCAGGAAGTTTCTCCTTAGTTCTAGGTGGCTTCTCTCCTTGATGAGTTTCCATCCGTTGCTTCTTGTCCTGCCTTCAGGCGCTTTGGAGAATAGTTTGACTCCCTCTTCAAGGCTCTCCAAGATGAGTAAGAATGAAAAGTCAGCCATTCTCCATTTAACTCTTTCCCCCTTCCTCTCCCTTTCCATGTCCCTCTCTCTTTCCCACCTCTCTCTCTATGTCTACAGTATGTCTATCTACAGTATATCTATATCTGTATATGAATATAGTTCTTCAATAAACAACCAAAAGAGTATTCCAATGAATTTTGAATTCCTTCCTTCCTTCCTTCCTTCCTTCCTTCCTTCCTTCCTTCCTTCCTTCCTTCCTTCCTTCCTTCCTTCTCCCTGCCCTGCCCTGCCCTGCCCTGCCCTCCCGTCCCGTCCCTTCCCTTCCCTCTTCTCTGCTATTAATTTCAGAGACGTGTTGCTTTCAGTCACTCTGAAACCCGTAAAAAAAAAAATCTCATACCTTTTACTATTATTCATTCGTACACAGTTCTGCTGGTGAATGAGGCATGCCTCTTCCAATCCATTTCACGGCTTTTTGGAACTGGCTTTTTACTTATTTATTTATGCATTTTGCATTAAAAAAAACCCTGTTTTCGGTGATGGCTTCTATTTGCCATGACTACGCCATGTTTAACAATGGTTATTCTCTGCATTCTTACAGGGGTAGTAGCAAAAAAGCTGCTACTGTTCAGGAGTGTTGCAGATAATTTCACCTCCCCTCTCCGTATTGTGTCAAGGAGCATCTACCTGGCATGTTTCTCTCGTGCTTTGGGAGAGTGTGGCTGGCCCATTAGTTAATTTCCATGTCTATGACAGAACTCAAGTCTCCCTCTTCTGTGGGTAACATGACAGCAGTGGTCCAATATCTCAGGGGTTGCCACAAAGAAGAGGGAGTGAAGCTGTTCTCCAAAGCCCCTGAAGGCAGAACAAGAAGCAAGGAAGGGAAACTAACCAAGGAGAGAAGCAACCTGGAACTAAGGAGAAATTTCCTGACAGTGAGAACAATTAATCAGTGGAACAACCTGCCTCCAGAAGCTGTGAATGCTCCAACACTGGAGGTTTTTAGGAAGAGACTGGACAGCCGTTTGTCTGAAATGGTATAGGGCAAGGGTAGGCAACCTTGGCTCTTTTATGACTCGTGGATTTCAACTCCCAGAATTCCTGAGCCAGCAATGCTGGCTCAGGAATTCTGGGAGTTGAAGTTCACGAGTCATAAAAGAGCCAAGGTTACCTGCCCCTGGTATAGGGTTTTCTGACTGAGCAGAAAGTTGGCCTAAAACAGGGGTAGGCAACCTTGGCTCTTTTATGACTTGTGGGCTTCAACTCCCAGAATTCCTGAGTCAGCATGGTTCAGCTTGGAAACCTCTTCCTTTCCCCTCAGCTTGGCTGGCTCAGGAATTCTGGGAGTTGAAGTCCACGAGTCGTAAAAGAGCCAAGGTTCCCCACCCCTGCCTTATATCAGGGGTCCTCAACCTTGGCAACTTTAAGACTTGTGGACTTCAACTCCCAGTATTCCTGAGCCAGCATGGCTCAGCTTGGAAACCTCTCCCTTTCCCCTCAGCATGGCTGGCTCAGGAATTCTGGGAGTTGAAGTCCACGAGTCGTAAAAGAGCCAAGGTTGCCTACCCCTGGCCTAAAACACCTCCAAGGTCCCTTCCAAGTCTGTTATTCTGTTAACCATTATATCAGGGGTGTCCAACTTTGGCAACTTTGAGACTTGTGGATTTTAATTGCCAGAGTTGCTGGCAGGGGAAGTCCACAAGTCTTAAAAGTTACCGAAGTTGGACAGCCTTACACTCAACCAAAGGGACTGGATCGTTTCCATTTATTTGATTCAGTGTTCCAAAGTATTCACAATTTACTTCTCTGCTCGTTTGAAGGGAGGCTATCTAAGAAAACGTATGGCCCGAGCCAGCCAGCAAATGGGAGGCTTTGAAACAAATGCATCTAGTGGGATTGTAAAGAAGTCATTTGTTTTGCTCCAAAATGTCTGCAGGAACATTTTACATACGTAATACATTGTTCCCCAATTAATGTATCCATGAATTGCTTGGCTTAACTAGAATACTTTTCTTGATTAGACAGCTGAGATAGCAAAGCAGCCTTGCTGTAAGTCCCTCGCTGAATGTGCATCATAGGTGGATATTAGTCATTTCCACCTAGTAGATATATTCACATAATAGATCTCTGAGTGGTTTGCTTTCTCACTCTTAATAGATTGCCAGCAAGAAAATCAACTTTAACAAGTATGAAAACAAAATCTGTGAAAATGAAGAATTCATACGCTAAGGGAGAGTGGAGTTTTTGTTTGTTTGTTTGAAAGGACTGTGGATTCAGATTTAAAAACTCAGATTTTTTTCCAATGTCTTCAGCTGTAGTTTTTTTTTTTTTTTTTTTTTTTAAAGATATATCTAGTAAGGTGGTATTGTGGAATAAGTTGCAACAGTACTGATAGAAGAGAATCGGGGTTGAACTTTGGGTACCTAAGGGCTCTCTGAGATTGACTGTTTTCTTGCAGACCAGCTAAATAACATCATCAGTGCACTGATGATGTTACCTACTTTGGTAATAAAACATCTGCAAGAAAACAGCCAAGCTCAGAGAGCACTAAAGTCAGTGGTGGGATTCAGCCAGTTCGCACCAATTCAGCAGAACCAGTAGCTAATTTTTTTGTTGTCCGGGCCCAGAATGAACTTCTGGAAATGGCATCCACACAGAGAACCGGTTGTTGACATATTTGAATCCCACCACTCCGAAGGAAGGAAGGAAGGAAGGAAGGAAGGAAGGAAGGAAGGAAGGAAGGAAGGAAGGAAGGAAGGAACCTGTGGTGGGATTCAGCCACTTCGCACCAGTTCAGCAGAACTGGTAGCTATTTTTTTTGTTGCCCAGGCCCAGAATGAACTTCCGGAAATGGCATCCACACAGAGAACCGGTTGTTGACATATTTGAAGCCCACCACTCCTTCTTTCCTTCCTTCCTTCCTTCCTTCCTTCCTTCCTTCCTTCCTTCCTTCCTTCCTTCCTGTGGTGGGATTCAGCCACTTCGCACCAGTTCGGCAGAACCGGTAGCTAATTTTTTGTTGCCCAGGCCCAGAATGGACTTCTGGAAGCGGCATCCACACAGAGAACCGGTTTTCACATAGTTGAATCCCACCATTGACTAAGATACCCAAGTTCAACCCTGATTCTCTTCTATTAGAAAGCCCCAACAAACCCACAGTAACTTCTGTAATCCAATCCAGTATAACTTTCTACTTTATGTCAGTTTGGACATTCCACGGCTGTTTCAGTTTGCATACCTGCTCACCTCTCTCCTTTCTCCTACATTTGACTGAGCGCTGCAGCTGCCTGCATGATCTTGCATAAATGTAGTGTGGTGACATTCATCAGAGTCAGAAGCCAAGTTAGATTTGTGATGGCTCTTTCCAACTGCATAAAGCCATTTGACGTTTTCAAAAAAAAGTAGATGTGATTTGAGACCTTCCCAGTTTCCTCCGAGACCTTAAATTTACACACATAGATTTTCTGGCTGAATTATAGAAGTTAGAAACTGATAAACAAGAATATTTTTTAGCTCAGGGTTGAACTGTGGAATTCTTGGTGCTCTCTAAGCTTTTTTTTTTGGGGGGGGCAGACATTTCATTACACAACTAGCTAATGTCATCAGTGCTTGAAGGGAGTGGGGTTTGATCAAACCGGTCAGTCCTGGAGGAGATCAATCCTGACTGCTCTTTAGAAGGCCAGATCCTGAAGTTGAAACTCAAGTACTTTGGCCACCTAATGAGAAGGAAGGACTCACTGGAGAAGAGCCTAATGCTGGGAAAGATTGAGGGCAATAGAAGACGGGGACGACAGAGAAGGAGGTGGCTGGATGGAGTCACTGAAGCAGTAGGCATGAGCTTAAATGGACTCCAGAAGATGGTAGAGGACAGGAAGGCCTGGAGGAATGTTGTTCATGGGGTCGCGATGGGTCGGACCCGACTTCGCAATTAACGACAACAAAGCTTGGGTTTTTTTTGCAGACATTTCATTACCCAACTAGCTAACATCATCAGTGCTTGAAGGGAGGGAGTGGGGTTTAGTGCAGGTATTTAGTACAGCCTCTAGCACTGAGGATGTTACCTAATTGGGTAATGAAACATTTGCAAGAAAACCACCAAGCTCAGAGAGCACCAAAGACCCCAGAGTTGGAAACTGCCTGAATTTTGTATTTTGAAAGGAAAACAAAACAAAGTTAAAGACTTAGTTTGAGCCCACTCTGAAAAGTGATGGGCAGATAAAAATGAAAACAACTGTAAAACGCTTGAAGATGCAGTCACCATTTCATATGGCCAAAGAAATAAGCCGACGTGGAATTGAAAAGCAACTTCCTTGTTCATGCTTTAGAGCAGGGGTAGGCAACCTTGGCTCTTTTATGACTCGTGGACTTCAACTCCCAGAATTCCCGAGCCAGCCACGCTGAGGGGAAAGGGAGAGGTTTCCAAGCTCAGCCATGCTGGCTCAGGAATTCTGGGAGTTGAAGTCGACGAGTCATAAAAGAGCCAAGGTTGCCTACCCCTGCTTTAGAGGATTACAATAGAAATCTTTAACGATTTCGGACCCCGAATTAGCCTCCAAGAAAGATTGGAATCCTTCCCAGTGTGATGAAATACGATTCTCAACTGCAGGTAGTAAAGTAATAGTCCTCAAACTACTGAACTGTTGTAGGTCGACTTACAACAGTTCATTTAGTGACTGTTCAAAGTTACAATGGCACTCAAAGTGACTTACGACCGTTTTTCACCCTTAACAACCGTTGCAGCATCCCCGTGGTCACGTGATCGACAATTGGATGCTTGGCAACTGGCTCATATTTATGACGGTCGCAGCGTCCTGGGGTCACGTGATCCCCTTTTGGACCTTCTGACAAGCAAAGTCAATGGGGGGGAAGCCAGGTTCACTTAACAACCACATTACTAAACGAACAACTGCAGTGATACCTTTCACAAAGGGGCAAAATTCACTTAACAAATGTCTCCCTGAACAACGTGAATGTTGGTCTCCTTTGTGGTTGTAAGTTGAGACTGTCCTGTATTTGGCGGGCCACACAAGTCAGCTATAAAGGTCTGTGGTAGCATTTCTGAATTCCAGAGAATTTATGTTTAACCTAAGCAACATGCATAGCATATAGCTCATTCTACCTGTCAGTTTCCTATTGATTTTTCCTCACACAATATTATTGAGATGAACCCCCCCACACACTTCCAAGTTTCAAGGGCAAGCCAATTCTCATTATTTGGAGATTAATATGTAGTGAGGTGTTTGGGCAGTGAATCCTTTTAAGAAAGAACGGAGGTTAGGCAAAGTGATGTATTTTCCTGGACATAGAGAAGTCAGTGGCCATACATTTCTTTTCCTATTTAAGCAGAAATCTCTTAATTGGCATCTAAGGTTCCTTTGCATCAGCTGTATTTGCTGTGGTCAAAACGGCAAAAGAATTCCTCTAATCAAAAATACAGCTGCTGCTATTATTATTATTATTATTATTATTATTATTATTATTATTATTATTATTATTATTATTATTATTATTATTATTATTGATCATCGCACTGTCAGCCAGATGTTCAGACTGGATTTGGCATTTTTGTCTACCTATCGAGTCCTTACCCAGGACCTGGGATAGGCAGATGTGGATGTTTGATGGTATTACAGATCTCGTCGCAGGATGGAAGCAGTTCCTAGTAAGGCCGCCTTTTGCAATTGATTAATGGCGAATTTGTCAATGCCAATGGTGTTCAAGTGGTGCTCCAGTTGTTTTGGGATTGCACCCAAGGCGCCTATTACTATTGGTACTACCCTTGCTTGCCTTTGCCACAGTCTTTCTATTTCTATTTGTAGGTCTTTATATTTTGTTATACAGTTCTTTCTATTATCGACAATTGTTATGTCCGGGGTGTTATGTTGCAGGTGCTTGTCTGTTTGAATTCTGAAGTCCCAGAGCAGTTTAACTTTATCATTTTCTATGACTTTTTCTATTTTATGTTGATGATGATGATGATGATGATGATGATGATGATGATGATGATGATGATGATGATGATGATGATGATTACTATTTTAAGTTTCCATGCATGGAATGCAACTGCCCTTAATTTCTGAGCAAGTGAAAAATTGGCATGTCATTGGTAAAAAGGTGGGGGGGGGAGGCTAACTTGATTACCCAAATAAGGATTAGTTCTTACTGGAGCTTTTTTCATTAGTAACATTAATTTATTTTCCTACGCTTGCGCCGGTAAAAATAAATCAGCTTCCATGGGTTCATATGCCACTGGAAATGATTGCAACCGGGCATCTGAAAGGAACATATTTTGGGCTGTCACCCCCATTGCTTTTACATTCACAATCAGGAACCATTAATTCTTTTCGGCGTCCCTAGTTCTCATTTATATGAAAATCCAGATAGAAATGAAAGCCATGCATTAGCTGGATTGAGGGAAATATTAAGTCAATTATACTCCTGCAAGATTTATAAGAGCTAAAGTGGGTATAAATTTGACTTGTCAAGAGAAATTTTACATGCATTAATCGCTCAGTAAAATCTATCATATGTATTTAATTATGGGCTGAATTCTGATGGGTCCCATTTCAATCAGCACCGAAAAAGTTTTTTTCTTAACTATGTCGACATACTGGTGAATTATACATATAGAAGACTTCCTGTTTTCTACATCTGAAATGTCTCAGAACAGTTTACACGTGTGTGCATACATAGATTTATCGGTGAGAATACAGGTGGTCCTCAAGTTATGATTGCAATTGGGCCCAAAGTGTCTCTTGTTAAGCGGGTCTTGTCCCATTTTATGACCTATCTTGCCACAGTTGTTAAGTGACTCACTGCGGCTGATAAGTTAGTAACCTGGTTGTTATTATTTATCAGCTTTTTCTCCTTCTGTTTTTTAAGTTTACAGGCTAAGCATCTTCCTGGTTTATTTGAGGTTTTTTTTTAAAAAAAAATGTTTTGCTCTTTTAATTTGCCATGCCAATTTTTCTGATTTCATTAAATTTAATTGACGTTTTATTATTTCCATTTGTTTTTTCAATATTTTCTTTTGTGGATTTATTTGTAGTTCTAATTCTAGTTTTTTTTTTAAAATATTCTTCCCTTAATAGTATATGTTTTCTTTTTCTTTTGCCATATATGTTATAGCTACCCCTCTAAAATATGCTTTGGCCGTATCCCATACATTTTGTAATGTTGTATCTTCTTTTTTTTTTTTCTTTAAAGAAGAATTCTGTTTCTTTTGTTGCTAGTTCTATAAATCCTTTTTCTTTTAATGTGGATTGGTTCAAGGTCCATCTTATTATTTATTTATTTATTTATTGTATTCCTTTCCATGTCACTTTTAAAGGGTTATGATCTGCCCCTGCGCCTAATTCTATCTCAACCGCCTACATATTAGCCCTTAATTCAGGGTGTCACCCAAATCATTGGATGTTGTTAAGTGAATTTGGCTTCCCCGTTGACTTTGACTTTGTCGGAATGTCGCACAAGGGGATCGCGTGATCTTGGGACACAAATATGAGCCAGTTGCCGAACTTCGAATTTTGATCACGTGATCATAGGGATGCTGCAAAGATTATAACTGTGAAAAACTATCATATGCCACAGTTTTCAGTGCCGTTGTAATTTTCAACGGTCACTAACCAAACTGTTGTAAGTGAAGGACTACCTGTGGTCTTTCAATATGTTGGTTGTCAAAGAATATGAGAAACTAAAATACTAGCTCAGGGGTAGGCAACCTTGGCTCTTTTAGGACTCGTGGACTTCAACTCCCAGAATTTCTGAGCCAGCATGGCTCAGCTTGGAACCTCTCCCTTTCTCCTCAGCATGGCTGGCTCAGGAATTCTGGAAGTTGAAGTCCATGAGTCCTAAAAGAGCCAAGGTTGCCTACCCCTGCCCTAGCTGAACAGTATTCTTCACAAAAATGTTGACATGTGAATCAGAATGAAATCGTATCCTATACATATATATATATATACTTACATATACATACAATGGGACATGCACATGGTTTTTATAGGCATCCTCCCTTTTATATTATCGTATGGTTTTCCCAATAATGCTTTTTCAGGAGGCAGCTAGACTTTCTTGTTTTCTTTGAAGACATTTCGCGCTCATCCAAGATGCTTCTTCAGCTCTGACTGGATGGTGGGGGATGGAAGGATTTATACTCCTTGCAGACAGCTAGTCATTTGCCTTCTTTTAGAGAGACATTGAGGCTCTTTGGAGGTTTATCTCCTCAATGACTCTCTAAAAGAAGGCAAATGACCAGCGGTCTGCAAGGAGTATAAATCCTTCCACTCCCCACCATCCCATCAGAGCTGAAGAAGCTTCTTGGATGAGAAGTGAAACATCTTCAAAGAAAAACAAGAAAGTTCAGTTGCCTCATGAAAAAGCATCTTTGGGACAACCATGACCTGGATGACTGAGAATCTCCACAGCCATGTCATATGGTTTTGTAGTACCTATAATATCTGAAATCTGATATTTGCACTTCGGTACAAATATGTTGTTATTCATTTTGAATTTTTTAAAAAGCCAAAATTTTAAATGAATAGAGAGGAGCAATTATAGCCATAGGAAAAATTAGAAATCTCCATAACTCTGTGTCCAGAACATTGGCAACAATTTATTAGGCAAAAAACACACTATTTTTAATCAGTTGCTGTTGTGCTCTCAATAACTGTTCATATAGGCTTA
>NW_015389049.1:101818-106818 GCF_001527695.2 Protobothrops mucrosquamatus | reverse complement strand
TGGCCCAAAGTCACCCAGCCAAGTTTCATGTCTAAAGTAGGAGTAGAACTCACTGTCTCCTGGTGATTGGCCCAAAGTCACCCAGCCGGCTTTCATGCCTAAGGTAGGACTTGAACTCACCGTCTCCTGGTGATTGGCCCAAAGTCACCCAGCCAGCATTCCTGCCTAAGGTGGGACTAGAACTCACCATCTCCTGGCGATCGGGCCATAGTTCCCCAGCCAGCTTTCATGCCTAAATAAGGCAGAAGTAGACCTCACCATCTCTGGTGATTAGTCTGTCTATCCATCAGTCTATCTATCTATCCATCCATGCATCCACCCATCCAACGAACCCATAACAAACTCTTCCTGTATGGATGCCAAAGGAAGGATTCCAAATTGAAGATGATTTGTTACTGCCTCCTTGAAGGAGGTCTGCAAAGTGACAGGGAAGGAGGCATCTCTGCCCAGCTTTCCTGTCTCCTAGAGTTTCTAAATCCATTGAAATCAATTATGGAGACTCTTTGTTCCTCCAACAAATGTCTATCTGTGATGAATTTTTACACACACACACACACACACACACACAAACAAACATGCATATGTGTAGTTACGTATTTAACGCATACACTAGGTATAGGCACCACTACGAAAAGGAACTTTTTTAAAATAAAAAATAAAAAATATATTACTATTAACTAATGTAAATAGACCACGAAATATAATCAGTTGCATGTAACAATAGTTGTGCATTTGAGAAAATTAATTGCTCTGCCATTTACATATATACATACGAAATATCCCGTTCCAGACAGTATTTTCTTGCGCTTACGTAATGCCAAATCAACACATTCACGCACACGTAAAGTGTAATTAATTGGAAACAGAATTCTTTAAAGTTAGGGATGAGGTAAGGGAGAAAGGAGGCAGGGGGGAGGATAGATTGGTTATGCAGTTTATTAGTTCAAACTCTCCACTGCATTTGATGAAATGAAGTGTAATTCACAAATGTTTATGCCCTGTAAAACTATATTTAATCTGAAAAGTGTTGCCAGATTTTTTATTTTTTATTTTTTTTTATTTTTTGGCTACCATTGACTGTTTTTCGATCATACAGACTAACATGGTTCATCTCCTATAATGTCTGATTAAAGCCTGTGCCTAAATTAAAGTTATTTCAGCTGATTTAGGATTCTAATTATTCCTTTTGTGAACAGAATAGAATAGAATAGAATAGAATAGAATAGAATAGAATAGAATAGAATAGAATAGAATAGAATAGAAGCAGGAATAGAAGCAGGAATAGAATAGAATAGAATAGAATAGAACAGAACAGAACAGAACAGAACAGAACAGAACAGAACAGAGTAGAGTAGAGTAGAGTAGAGTAGAGTAGAGTAGAGTAGAGTAGAATAGAATAGAATAGAATAGAATAGAATTAGAATTAGAATTAAAATAGAATAGAATAGAATAGAATAGAATAGAATAGAATAGAATAGGAAGGGCCCTTGAGGTCTTCTAGTCCAATCCCATGCTTAGGCAGAAAAAAACTATACCAGTGGTGGCGAACCTATGGCACGGGTGTCAGAGGCCTTCAGATGGGTTTTATAAAACCTTTTCATTTTAGGCCTCCAATGCCATGTGCAAAAAAAAAAAAGGTTCAATCAGTCAATTTCAACTTCTTGCGGGAAAAAAAAAGATCTTGCAAAGTTGGAATTGATTGATTTAACTTTTTATTCCCACCCAGTCTGCCATTACCACCACAGCCACGCCCACCCAATGGACCACACCCACCCGGCACTCGACAATGCATAAGTGGGTTTTGGGTTGCAGTTTGGGCACTCGGTCTCTAAAAGGTTCGCCATCACTGAACTTTACCATTTCAAACAAATGATGGAGCACCGTCAACTTCTGGAGGCAAGTTGTTCCACTGATTATTTGTTCTAACTGTCATCAAATTTCTTCTTAATTCTAGCTTGCTCCTCTCCTTGATTACTTTATACATCTGATCATTAAAATCAGAGAAATCTCATTGTCTTCTGCTTCCTGAGATCTCATCCACTTATTCTTGTGCTATACTCATGTAGCCCATTTGGAACATGATCTCAAACTAAAAAAAAAAAAATGAACTGTAGCATTTCCTTTAGATGCTCGGAATTTATTTTGGAGATTTTTTTTCTTTTAAGGTTGTGCCTTATGCTTGGCCAGCAAAATCCAGCAGTGCCTGAGTTTCAAAACAACACAAAAGAAACCTCAGCTCTCCTTAAATGGTAATGGAAACTCTTAAAATTCTCTTGAAATTGGAATAACTAATAACTGTCCAACGGATGTCATAATCCTTAGGTTCCCCACTCGGCTTTGAAGTATCGAAAGAGTCACGTTACCGTGGTTCTTGAACTTTTCACTTAATATACCGTGACAAACCCCAGTTGGTTCCCTTTAACGTGTTTATTGGCTGGATGACAATGGTTGTTTTTCTCAACTCATTATTTCTAAGAAGATAGTGTTGTTTTTTTTCCCCTCTTACTGGAATATCTCTGAAAGGTTAAAACAGAGGCAGCGCACATTCCTAATATAGTGCAAAAATATACTGATGCATAAAACATGCCGATGTATCAAACACTCACGAGGATAATGCACATTTACACATGCATATACATTATTCTCAGGACCTAAAATGGAAAACAGAGGCATTCTAATTTAATACATCCTTATGTCTTAGGCCTATAACGTTGTTGCTTGGATCTTACAATTTATATTGTTTTATTTAGTATCCTAGTATGATTTATGTTGTTTGCTTAGTCAGGGGTAGGCAACCTTGGCTCTTTTATGACTCGTGGACTTCAACTCCCAGAATTCCTGAGCCAGCCATGCTGAGGGGAAAGGGAGAGGTTTCCAAGCTGAGCCATGCTGGCTCAGGAATTCTGGGAGTTGAAGTCCACGAGTCATAAAAGAGCCAAGGTTGCCTACCCCTGGCTTAGGTAGTATCCTATGACCATCACTGAGTGCTGCGTCTTATGATTTATGATGGATGTGTTGTATTTTATGATTTATGATGAATGTATTTTTATGTTGCTTATGATCATGATTTATCACTATTACTTGTACTGTGTGTACACTGAGAGCTTATGCACCGGAGACAAATTCCTTGTACTTCCAACAACACTTGGCCAATAAAGAATTTGATTCTATCTGCCCTACATGCAGTGGTAGGATTCAAATATGTGAACAACCGGTTCTCTGTGTTGAGGCCGCTTCCGGAAGTCCCTTCTGGGCTTAGGCTTCCGAGGCCCAGAATGGGCTTCCGGAAGTGGCATCCATGTACTTCTGGAAGGTGGCCGTTCAGGGCCTGGGAAGCCTCCCCTGGGCCTCTGAGGCCCAGAACAGACTTCCAGAAGTGGCATCCATGCACTTCCGGTGGGCCATTCTGGGCATGGGAGGCCTCCCCTGGCCTCCAAGGCCCCAAATGGACTTCCCGAGGTGGTGTCCACAC
Source organism: Protobothrops mucrosquamatus (assembly GCF_001527695.2). Classification (NCBI taxonomy): domain Eukaryota; kingdom Metazoa; phylum Chordata; class Lepidosauria; order Squamata; family Viperidae; genus Protobothrops; species Protobothrops mucrosquamatus. The sequence goes on along the minus strand of NW_015389049.1, from coordinate 103,346 downwards.
ATTCTCAGTTGTCCGTTCCGGGCCTGGGAGGCCTTCCACGAGCCTCCCAGGCTCAGAACAGACTTCTGGAAGTGGCGTCCACGCACTTCTGGCGGTCCATTCTGCGCTTTGCGAAAAATGGCTAGGGCTTCAGCCAGTTTGCCAAAGTCAACAAAAAATTAGCTACTGGTTCTGCTGAACCGGTGTGAACCGGCTGAATCCCACCACTGCCCACATGCGACATTCCTGTGTGTAAAAATGAACACACGTGAGGCTGTGTTTAATTAACAGCAGAAATATTACATTCCTGAGGAGACCGATCAGTCGAAAGACTGAAAATCAAAATCAAGGTGTAGAACTTTATTCAAGAACTAAAAAAATAGATAATATTCAAGAAGCAGAAATCAAGGACTATCTGTAGTACTGACAATACAGGCAGTCCTTGACTTATGACTACAATTGACCCCCAAGTTTCTGTTGCTAAGTGAGACATTTGTTAAGTACCCCATTTACCCCATTTGATGACCTTTCTTGCCACAGTTGTTAAGTGAATCGTGCCAGTTGTTAAGTTAGTAACCTGGTTGTTAAGTGAATCCGGCTTCCCACATTGACTTTGCTTGTCAGAAAGTCACAAAAGGGGATCACATGATCCCGGGACACTGCAACCGTCATAAACATGAATCAGTTGCCAAGCATCTGAATTCTGATCACGTGACCATGGGCGGAATGGTGCAATGGTCATAAGTGTGAAAAACAGTCACAAGTCACTTTTTTTAGTGTGGTTGTAACTTCCATGAAATACGGAATTAATATTCAATGAGCTTACCTGAGGTTATGATTTAGCCAAATTAGCGCCTTTCAATAATTCAGTATTTTTTGGGGGGAAGTTGGCTTTGAGGATTAGGAAGGGCAAAAACCTATTTCAGTCATCAAAATTATGGCTGCAGCTCCACAGAGGGAAATGTGACAATTTTATTTATTTATTTATTTATTTATTAATCGCATTTATACCCCGCCCTTCTCCTAGTGGACTTGACCTGCCCATAAGTCTCTGGACATCTCTGAGTATTTCAGCTTCATTGATTTGGCCTTTTCCCAACTCCCTTTCCCAGAAAATGAATAATCTCAGTGAACTCTGAGTGTAATTAATTTGTGTAAGTGTTTGAAGCATATTGGTGGAGAAGAAGTTGAACGAGGCAGTTGAACCTTACATAAGTAGGTCGGTTACCATAATATGTGAAATAATGGTTGAATGGATCAAAGGAAAAAGAAAAGGAAAGAGGAAGGAAGGAAGGAAGGAAAGAGAGAGAGAAAGAAAGAAAAAGAAAGAAAAAGAAAGAAAGAAAGAAAGAAAGAAAGAAAGAAAGAAAGAAAGAAAGAAAGAAAGAAAGAAAGAAAGAAAGAAAAAGGGAGAGAGGAAAAAAGGAAAAAGGGAAGGGGATGGGTGAGAGGAGAGTGAAGAAGAGGCAGGCAGGAAGAAGGAAGGAAGGGAGGAAGAGAGGAAGGAAGGAAGGAAGGAAGGAAGGAAGGAAGGAAGGAAGGAAGGAAG
>NW_015389049.1:100203-101359 GCF_001527695.2 Protobothrops mucrosquamatus | reverse complement strand
GAAGGAAGGAAGGAAGGAAGGAAGGAAGGAAGGAAGGAAGGAAGGAAGGAAGGAAGGAAGGAAGGAAGGAAGAAAAAAGTGAAAGAGGAAAGAAGGAGGAAGAGAAGCGAAGGGGATGGGTGGAAGGAGATGCAGGCAGGCAAGCAGACAGGCAGAAGGAAAGGAAAGAAGGAAGGAAGGAAGGAAGGAAGGAAGGAAGGAAAGAAGGAAGGAAGGAAGGAAGGAAGGAAGGAAGGAAGGAGGTGCAATACACATTTGGCATGAAGTCCCAGCATTTGAATCATCTTGTATTCCACTGTACTTTACCTATGTTTAAAGGATATTTTAAACATGAATTTCATGTATATTTATTTTAGCAGTTTTCTAGGCTGTCTAATTCCAAATTTCTCTAGGCTGTTTAGAAGCTCCCAAAATATTCCCTCCCCACCCCCTCTTCCCTTCCCTTCCCCTTCGTCTCATATCCCTTGTCCCCTTTTCCTTTCTCCCTTTTTCCTTTTACATTTTTCCTTTTTTCTTCCCTTCCCGCCCCTTTCCTTCCCCTCCTCCTCCTTCCCTCCCTCTCTCCCTCTCCTTCTCCCTTCTCCTTCCCCATCCCTTTTCAGACATGTGTAACAGAGGCAATGCAGGTGACTGACAGTCCTTGTTTTCTCATGACAAACGCATCTTGAGAAAAAATATGCAGAGGCTTCATCTTTGTAATTACGGAAAGTAGGAAAGCTGAAATGCGTCTCAGAAAAAGTGTCGGGCCGAGGTGATCAAGCTGACAGTTTCATAATCAGTTGTCACCTTGAGTTTATGTTAAAAGTCGTTATTTAAAGGATTTGAATATTTTGATCGGAGTTGGGGATGGTGGATGTTATAAGATTAATCTGGACTGAACAAGGCGATAGTAAACTAAACTGCATCCATTAAGGAGAAGTGGAGATTAAATTTATTTATTTATTTATTATTTAAATGTATATACCGCCCTATCTCCCTTACGGGACTCAGGGCGGTGAACAGGCAATAATAAAAATCACAGTAAATATTACATAAAAGCCTGCTCTAAAATATAAAACCCCTAACAAAACCCAATCAAAACTACGCCAGGCCGGCCGCATGGAACAGATGAGTTTTCAGGGCTCGGCGGAAGAGGCGCAGGTCCGCAATTGTACGT
>NW_015389049.1:93078-98994 GCF_001527695.2 Protobothrops mucrosquamatus | reverse complement strand
AGAAGGGCACATGAAGGGAGTGGGGTTTTATACCCTCTGGGGCTCTTGTGGTTGTTTCCTGTTCCTGTTTGAGGCTTTGTATTTCCTGTGTCATGTACTTTTGACCTGAGTCTGAGTGTGCCCCTTTGGCATCTGTGGGTTAATCCTATTATGTCCTGTCTTAGAGTTTGGGTGGAGTATATAGATTTTAGGTGTCTTTTGTCTTCTTAATCTTCTAGCTGGGGGCCTCCAACCTTCCTGAATGGATTATTTACATCTGATTTCAGCTTGGGGAAGGGAAACTTGGGGCTATTAAGAAAAAACTGGGCATGCTTTTCTGCCTCTTTAAGATCCTTTGAGCAAATATAATATTCTGCCCCTTTTAATATTTCCTTTTCTGGGGGGGGTGACTTCCCACAGTATGTTTGTAAGGAAACTTCCTTACATTTTCCTAGCAAGATTTAGACCTACACTATAATATTTTGCAACATAAAATCTTGTCTGGGAAGAATTGTCAAGTTAAATAAATTTAAGATTTGAAATGCCATGCTGTGCTCATTAGACCTCTAAAGTTTTTGCCTGTTTTTTTTTTTTGTTGTTGTTGTTTGCTTTTGCAAATGAAAATATGCTTGCTGGGTGCATCTAACTGACCTGACAGGAGATTATTGCTTACCTAAATTAATCATGTTATCACCATTTATCTGAAAACACATCCCTTTTCCTTCAAAACCGAGGCTGTAGCTTGATTCAAAGTTTAATAAGATTATCATTAACTCTAGACTTTAATTCAAGATCGGTTGTCCATAGCTCGGCTCGCTCTCTAATTTAGAGTAATAATTCTAAAGAAATAGATTTGAGGCAGAAGAACAACCGTACAAACGTTGCTAAGTATTGCTGTTTGGATTGATTCACGTTTTAATATCAAGGAATTTTTGCAGTCCAGATTGATGAATGATGATGTTTACCCAGTACACTGATGAAGTTACCTGGTTTGGTAATGAAACGTCTGCAAGAAAACCACCAAGCAATGAGAGCACCAAGGATCGCACAATTCAACCGTGTGCTACAACTATTCTCTTCTATTAGTAAATTGATAAATTTTAAACTCTTCAGATTTTTTTTGAGTGCTTCTGATAAAGGGAGAAAACCCTTTTGAATTAAACTGAGCAAAACATTGCAAAAATAAGCATTTTTTTTCTTTTTAGGTAACTATTGCTACTTGAAAGAATTTATGGAGTTTTATCTATCCATAGCTTTGAAGGATATTTCTATTTCCAAGTGGAATCTTCTCCAGTAGTACATGTAGTCTTAAATTAGATCAGTATATTCCATTTTGACAACAACAAAAAAAGGGGAGAATATGTGACAGAAAGGTAGCAATTATATTATTTTGGATAATAATCAGCTTTGCTCTCTGTGAAAGCTGTTTGAAGCACAACATAAATCTCTTTTCAATTGCCTAGATGTTTCTGTGATTGAAAACTTGACTGTCGTTGCTTTTTATTTCTTTTAAGAAATGGTCCTTTCAAAGACATCTTTGCTTAATTTCTGTTGCATTTAATTATGTTTCTCTCTTTTTAATACAAGCTTAGTGCGAGAAAGAAGGAACACGTCTTGTGTATAACTTTTCTCTTCTGGGGGCTAAAATATTTTTATGAAGCTTCTGTTCTTTTTCTCCCCGCGTGAAATGATAATAAACACAGTGTAAAAATCTGATGTGATATTTCTTCCCAAAATAGCGTACCTGAAAAAGAATATTTGGAATATTTTTACAGTAGTCTGAAAAGCTACTGCCACAGTGACGTTGGAGAAGTTTTGGTGTTCAGGGTACAAAATGTAAATTACTGAAACTGAAGAAGGCAGAAGGGGAAAAAAAAGAATGTGATTGTCCATCCCCCCCATGTCCTGATTGGCAATTATGGGAATTGTTAAAAGAAAAGTCTTTATCGTGATTCATCCAGGCTGGAAATAAACATGGCAACTGCTTTGGGAAGAAGGTTGTAGTTTATTGGAGAGGAGAGCCAGACAGAAATATGGCTCTGGAAGAAAAGAGAGCAAGCACATGTAGGGAGCGGGGTTTTATACCCTCTGGAGCCTTTTGTTTGGAGCTGCTTCCTGTTCCTGTTTGAGGCTATTTCCTGTGTCATGTATTCTGAGCTGAGTCTGGGTTTGCCCTTTGGTATCTGTGGGTTAATCCTATTATGTCCCAAAGGTCATGTCCTGCTTCCCTGGGGCTGGGGCTAATGACTGTTAGAGTTTGGATGGGGTATGCAGATTTTGGGTCTTTGTCTTCTTAATGTTCCAGTTGCAACCTTTACATCTGCATTTGTATAGAATTGGTTTCTGCTTTTGGACAGAGAGACTTGGGGGCAGGGTTGGTTTCTGCTTTTAAAATCCTTTTGGGAAATATATTCTGCCCTTTTAATATTTCCTTCTCTGGGGGGGGGGGGTGACTTCCCACAGATAAAAAGTCATCTCCTTTTTAACATGTGTTCCTAAAGAAAATTATAGCTGAGCTACAATCTTTTGCTGTTCTTGAATTGGAATCAGAGGGACAATGAAACTGTTAAGATTGCTGACTCCATTTCTTTACCTCAGAAAGGTCAAATAGGAGTAGGCCTCACCTTGCAACTGTTCATTTAGTCATTGTTCGAAGTTACAATGGCAGTGAAAAGAGTGACACATGACTGTTTTTCACACTTACGACTGCTGCAGCATCTCCAGGGTCACATGATCAAAATTCGGATGCTTAGCAACTGACTCATATTTACGACGGTTGCAGTGTCCTGGGGTCACGTGATCCCCTTTTGTGACTTCCTGACAAACAGTCAGTTGGGAAGCCAGATGTGCTTAACAACTGTGTTATTGACTTAACAACTGCAGTGGTTCAACTTAACCGCTGTGGCAAGAAAGCTCGTAAAATGGGACAAAAATAACGAATGCCTCACTTAGCAACAGAAATTTTGGACTGAATCGTGGACCGTACGCTGAGGGCTACCTGTACTTTTGGATTTGAACCATGTTTTCCTTTGAAGACTACTACTTTTAAAAAGTTTGTCAATGGAGCCTAATTCCTTACATTTAATAGTGAATAATTTGGTTTGTAATTCATTTAATTACTTAAAATACTTTGTACTGCTGATAGACTAGAACAGAGTTCCCCAATCTTTCCAGGTTGATGGCCCAGAGGGAAAGGGAGGAGCAGGGAAATATGTGTGCATGCGCATGCATGCGCAAACGGCCACACTCACAGCAGCGGAGCTAGCATCTGCATACATGGGCCATGGGCAGCTGCAGTGGTGCTTTTGGCAGCACTGGTGCTGGCATACCCATGCAAGCAGTCTGCTAGCGCCCACAAACGGGCTGCTAGCAACCGCACACATGCGCAAATGGGCTACTAGCGACCGCACACATGCGCAAACGGGCCGCTAGCAACCGCATGATGCCGACGGCAGCACTAACACTCCTGTGCATGCGCAAACGGGGCCACTAGCATGAGTCATGCTAATGAAGTCCAAATTAACAAGATTTCTCTCTAAACCAACAATTTATTGCATCCTGTCAAAGTTGTCCCTTAAGTATATTAAACGTAATCTAAGAAGACTGATTTGTTTAAGTGTGTGCAAATGACAGAAGCTGCAATTTGGTGGGGCATTAAGTATGCTTAAAACTATTAATTTGGAGTTCAGAATGCTTAAACATCTGGAGAATTCTGGCCAAAATGCCCTCTGCTAAACTAAATAAACTGGTTGTTCAGATCTCTACTGAGAGAACTGGAAAAGAAGCTATATAGGTTTCCAGAAATAGAATAGAATAGAATAGAATGGAATAGAATAGAATAGAATAGAATAGGTAGAGTAGAGTAGAAGAGAGAAGAGAGGAGAGGAGAGGAGAGGAGAGGAGAGGAGAGGAGAGGAGAGGAGAGGAGAGGAGAGAAGAGAAGAGAAGAGAAGAGAAGAGAAGAGAAGAGAAGAGAAGAGAAGAGAAGAGAAGAGAAGAGTTGAGTTGGAAGGGACCTTGGAGGTCTTCTAGTCCAGGGCTGTCAAACTCACATGACGTATCACGATGTATCACAACTTTTTTGGCATTGCCAGCAATGGGGTGGGCGCGGTTTCGCTATGATGCATCTGGCCTGCGGGCCAGCAGTTTGACACCCCTGTTCTAGTCCAACTCCCTGCTCAGGCGGGAAATCCTATACCATTTCAGACAAATAGTTGTCCAATCTCTTCTTTAAAACCTCCAGTGCTAGGGCACCTATAGTTTCTGAAGGCAAGCCGTTCCACTGATGAATTATTCTGTCAGGAAATTTCTCCTTAGTTCTAGATTGCTTTTCTCCTTGATTAAGTTTCCATCCATTGCTTCTTGTCCTGCCTTCAGGTGCTTTGGAGAATAGCTTGACTCCCTCTTCTTTGTGGCAACCCCTGAGATATTGGGACACTGCTATCATGTCCCCCCTTGTCCTTCTCTTCATTAAAGTAGACTTAGCCAATTCCAGCAACCGTTCCTTATATGTTTTAGCCTCCAGTCCCCTAATAATCTTTGTTGCTCTTTTCTGCACTCTTTCTAGAGCAGGCATGTCAAACTCGCGACGTCATGTGACATCGCGCGATGTATCAGAACTTTTTCCCCATTGCCGGCAATGGGGTGGGCGCGGTTTTGGCGTGACGCATTCGGCCCATGGGCCGGCAGTTTGACATGCCTGTTCTAGAGTCTCAACATCTTCTGTCTGAAATGGTATATGCCTGAGCAGAGAATTGGATTAGAAGACCTCCAACTCTTCTATTCAATTTTGCTAATGTCTGCTTGATTACTTAACAACACTTTTTGCCTTAGTCTATCTAATATTTTTATCCTTTTTTTTTTCAGATGGGCATGGAACAATCGGTCCAAAGATAATCAGTCCAAAAATAATCAGTTTTAAAGAATAATACACAAATGTGATTCGAAATCAGGGGCTTTTTAAATAACCAAGCAGTTTATGAATATTTATTAAGGTGCTTAAGGGACTGGATCTTCCAGGAGGGGAAACAAACTCTGTAGAAGAAGCAATAATTATTCTCTGGATGGGATGAAACGTGTTTTTATCTGTTATGTTTTTGAACAGATGGGTGGTGTAAAATAGAAACCGATAGACTTTTTAATTTGCTGGAATCCAACCGATATCGTTGCTCTCCGATATCTACCTGAAACTTTTAAATCTCCTTCGAAACATATTGTCAGGTGTGAAGTGAGATACTATGTTTTAATAATCTCTTTGCATCCAGCATTCAATATTTTCCAACAGATGCAATCAGCTTTGGCTTCCAGCAACTGCCCGTAAAGGCAGAGGCATAAATACACCCCTGTTTTTTTAATGTTTTGAAAGTCATAACATTGACCAAATCTTCTATCGTCTTATAATGATATTTCGAGGGTACTTTGGTCAATATTAACTAGAGAGGGATCACAGATGTGTGCTCAGTTCGGTAAATCTCAAATGAAAGGATTATATGATAAAATACTGGAAGGGATCAAAGATGACATTGTAGCAGGCTTTATGGGTGATTAAGAAAGGAATGCACAGGGACTCCTTTTGCATGTTTGCTCAAAATCAATCCTGCTGTGTGAATAGGCAGCCTAAGATGCCCTTTACGCTGTGATTCGGTTACTTATCTATTCCCATTCTGTTTAAAAATTTATCCTTTTTATGAAATAGAAGTACTGAGCCTTGCATAAAACAAGGGCGTTAGAAGATGCACAGGGGAGTATCTTTTGAATTTTGGACACTTGAACATGCTACATTACTTTCTTCCTGCTGTTTTTGTTGGTTGTGGTGAGGCAGTTTGGATCAGGGTGTGAGGTGGGCCGCCATGTAAGGAAGGAAAAATAGAAAAGAAAAGAAAAAAGGAAGGGAGGGAGGGAGGGAGGGAGGGAGGGAGGGAGGGAAGGAAGGAAGGA
>NW_015389049.1:88056-92124 GCF_001527695.2 Protobothrops mucrosquamatus | reverse complement strand
AAGGAAGGAAGGAAGGAAGGAAGGGGAAGGGAAAGGAGAAAGAAAGAAAGAAAGAAAGAAAGAAAGAAAGAAAGAAAGAAAGAAAGAAAGAAAGAAAGAAAGAAAGAAAGAAAGAAAGAGGAAGGGAAGGGAGAGAAGAAAGAAAAAGAAAGAAAGAAAGAAAGAGAAAGAAACAGAGAAAGAAGAAAGAAAGAAAGAAAGAAAGAAAGAAAGAAAGAAAGAAAGAAAGAAAGAGGAAGGAAGGAAGGAAGGAAGGGGAAGGGAAAGGAGAAAGAAAGAAAGAAAGAAAGAAAGAAAGAAAGAAAGAAAGAAAGAAAGAAAGAAAGAGAAAAGCAGCAACTTATTTCCTTGTTGTTAAAGGTTACAGCAGATGTTGACTTTTAACACACCGATATTCTTGGTTTTGGGACCACAGTGTGATAGGTCAGGGGTGTCAAACTGCCGGCCTGCAGACCGGCTGCATCATAGCGAAACCATGCCCACCCCATTGCCGGCAATGGCAAAAAAAGTTACCATACCTTGCGAGTTTGACACCCCTGTAATAGATCCTTTTGAAGCTGCATCACTCCAGACTACAAAGGAAGGATCCACAAGCAGTAATCAAAGACACAGAGAGACCTCAGTGTTGTGAGCTGGACAGAACTATTGCTAGTTTTCTAAAAAAAGAAAAAAAGATGACTGTGACAGCAGCCTACTTTAAATTTTAACTTATCTGCTTGTAACCCTTCCTGTTGCATCAAAACAAAACAAAAAAGCCAAAATGCTTTTTTTTCCCCCAACCACAACACTGCCACTTAACATTTTTTGGCTAGCTGGGCAGGGGTTTCCCATGCTTGCAAAAGCAGTTTTATTTGGCTGATCCACTTAGAAATTAGAGAGTCTAAGGCAGGGGTCTCCAAACGTGGCCCTTTTATGACTTGTGGACTTCAACTCCCAGAATTCCTCAGCCAGCCATGCTGGCTGAGGAATTCTGGAATTTGAAGTCCACAAGTCATAAAAGGGCCACGTTTGAAGACCCCTGCTCTAAGGTATTGGCTTCAGTGGAAGGACCATGTTTGATTGGAGGAAACTGATTAAGGCATCAGGCTAGAAAGTGGAAGACCATGATTCTAATTCCGCCTTAGGCATGAATGCAGCTGGGTGACTTTAGGCCAATCATCAGGAGACTGTGAGTTCTAGTCCTGCCTTAGGCATGAAAATCAAATGGGTGACTGGGCAATGGAAGCAAAGGATGGAAACTAATCAAGGAGGGAACCAACCTAGAACTAAGGAGAAACTTCCTAACGGCGAGAGCAATCAACCAGTGGAACAGCTTGCCTTCAGAAGTTGTGGGTGCTCCATCACTGGAGGTTTTTAAGAAGAGACTGGATAACCACTTTTCTGAATTGGTACAGGGTCTCCTGCTTGAGAAGGGGGTTGGACTAGAAAACCTCCGAGGTCCCTTTCAGTTCTATTCTATTTTAATGTCTGCCATGGCTTCGAGTTTCCCGCTATACAGCCCAGCAGTCAAAATAACCATTAGAGTGATGGCTTTCTTGTCATTGGCTGATTTAGCTTTTCTTGCTTATTTAGAAGTATATTTTCTATAGCTTTGTCAAAAAGAGAAACACTGATCCGCTTGTCTTTGTCAGTTCTGACTTCTTTTGCTTCCCGCTTCCTTCTGCCTGACTGATGAGAAGTAGCCTCAGAAAAGAAGTGGATATATAGAAAGCCGTGTTTGCTGTTGCATTAAACAATTTGTAGTGTTGTTCTTGCAAGTTTCGATATGATGCATCAGACAAACAGGCAGACAGACAGACATATACGATATTGTATCATCTAGATATGATTTTAGTTACAATCCTGCTGCACTGCTCTGTAGATGTAATTTGATGGGATTTTTAATAACAGAACAGCCCAATCATTGGTCCATTCCTTCCTCTCTTAAATAATTGGGAGTAGACAAGGTCAATGGCTTCCGCTCATGGCCCTGTTGTGATTCCTCGCCAGCCAGTGGACCCGGCAGCTGAGTCTGAGGAATCAGAGGAGGAGGAGGAGGGGCCTGGAAGGACATCAGAGTCAGAGGAAGGCTCTGAGGAACTTCAAGACTTACAGTCTGATGAGGAGCCTGGACCGTCTACTCGCGCTCAGCCTGAGACACAGCTGTGCTGGAAGCCTGAGTTGGACAGTGATGAAGAACAGCTGGGAGATATCCAGGATGCACGAAAACACCTGCAAGAGAAGCGAGTAGGACAGAAGGAATGCAATGGGGCGGCTCCAAAGGCAAAGGAGAAGGCATTAGGAAGCCACGCCTTGGCTGCATAATAAAAGGGAAGGTGTGGGAGGTGCTGGTTGCCGAAGGCAACCATTTGTGTTGAGGATCGAGTTTCTGTGAACTGTGTGTGTTTGCCTTGGACGTTGACTCAGGTCTGTGAATAATAAAAGGGGATTGTTTTTTTCTTGCGGTTCCAGCCTGCTTGTTGGAAGAAGGGTTTCTCCTTGTGAGCTTAACAAGGACTCATGTTGGCTGGGACAGAACCGGTCCATGGTATGAGACCAGTGGTGGGATTCAGCCAGTTTGCACCACTTTGGCAGAACCGGTAGCTAATTTTTTGTTGCCCAGGCCCAGAACAGACTTCCGGAAGTGGCATCCACACAGAGAACCGGTTGTTCATATATTTGAATCCCATCATTGCATGAGACACATGCCTTGGATGTCTTCTGTGCTAAAGTGAGATGCTATTTTGAATGCAGCTTTTCTTAGCGATGTTCTCCGACTGTCCATCTTGTATACAATGGTTGTATACAACCATTGGCAGCATTTATCCTAATTTGATTTACAAATTAGGTGATTTGCTGTTCCCAGCTAGATGTCTTCTGAATACATTGTTATGAGAGTGAAGTCTGGACTTAGCAGAAATATTTAGATGAGCCCATCATTTTTAGAGCATTCCTGACACAATTGCAGGTAATTTATCTTCCACAGTCTTGCATCTTAGCATCAGTGTAACACTTTAAATCAAGGGAGAAGCAATGACCCTTTTTTTAAAAAAAAAGAAGAAGCATAAATAATATTTTCCCATATTGAAAATCCCCACTCAAATTATAATGAATCTAGCTTGATCCATAGAGCACAACTAAAATCCTTCATTTCCCAACCTAGGGAAATAGCTCTTAAAAACAAACAAATAAAAATCTATAGCTTGATATTTTCACCATAATTCTACAAGAGAGTCAACTAGATTTGCTGTTGTAAAATTCATCATTTTACACATCACATCCAGGCGGGGTGATCTTACTGCCAGATGACCCTTACATGGAGTGGTCTTGTGACCAACTGACCACATAAGACCTATAAAAGCAGAAGGGAACTGACATTTCCAAATGTAAATGAAATAAGACATTTCAACCAAAAACTCCACTGAGGATGTTACCTAGCTTAGTGTTCTGTCCCAGCCTATGTGAATCCTTGTTATGCTCACAAGGAGAAACCCCTCTTCCAACAAGCAGGCAGGAAACGGACCTGAGTCAATGTCCAAGACAAACAAACACAGTTCACAGGTCAGAATATTCAAGGTCAGAATACATGACACAGGAAATTCAAAGCCTCAAACAGGAACAGGAAACAACTCCAAACAAAAGCCCCAGAGGGTATAAAAAACCACTCCCTACATGTGCTCTTCCCTTTTTTCTTCCACAGCCATCTATCTGTCTGGCTGGCTCTCCTCTTCAATAAACTGCAACCTTCTTTCTAAAGCAGTCACCATGTTGTTTATTCCCAGCTTGGACTGAACCATGATGAAGACTTTTCCTTCAACAGACCGTTGCAGCATCCCCATTGTCACATGATCAAAATTCAGATGCTTTGGCCCATGACTCGTATTTATGATGGTTGCCATGTCCCCGGGGCTCATGCAATCCCCTTTCAGGACCTTTTGATAAACAAAGTCAATGGAGAAGCCAGATTCACTCAACAGCCCATGTTACTAATTTAACAACCCCAGTGATTCACTTAATAACAGGGATAAAAAAGGTCATAACATGGGGACAAAACTCACTTAACAAATGTCTCACTTAGCCATAGAAAGT
>NW_015389049.1:83813-88008 GCF_001527695.2 Protobothrops mucrosquamatus | reverse complement strand
GTCATAACATGGGGACAAAACTCACTTAACAAATGTCTCACTTAGCCATAGAAAGTTTGGGCTCAGTTGTGCTCGTAAATCAAGGACAACCTTTGCTCAGAGGGACCAGCCACCAAGGCCCTGATTATTGGTGGAACGTACTTCTGAACTGGATCAAAATCAGAACATTTTAGATGATTTGGTGTGTGTGTGTGTGTGTTATTGCTCAGTTGTAACATTTCAAGAGAGCAGAAAGCAAACAAGTTTTTCATGGAACCACAGTGTAAAGAATTTTGCCAGAAGAAATTTGTTTTAGATCTAATACACAGGCATTAAAACTTCCTACTGAATGAGTGAGTTATTTCTATCAGGGCTTTTTTCATTTCAATTGCATAGGTCTGCAATTTATGATAAGGTTGACATTTCTTATTCAGTTTAAATCCCATTGTGTACTGCTAAGATGTACAGGTATATCATGGGCAGATAATTAAGCTCCTCATTCTCTAACTCAGCAGGATTCCACATCACTAAATGAAGTATTTTAAGATGGCATGAAGGCTAAATAAATCCCTACGGTTATTGCTACTTCTCATTCAGCAGAGCAACTTTTTCTTGACAGTTACTTAAAAAGACAAGAAGTCTCAAGATGTTCATCTTCTGCCTTCAAGAATCGTATAAAGTTCCTTCTGCAATGTGAATTATTTAGAAGATGGTTAGCATGCAGGCCATGGAGATTTCTTAACTTTTTTTCTCCCCCGTGTGAAGGGAATTTAAGACACGATAGGAAGGGAATTAAGAGACATGCATTTTTATGCTTCTATCCTGAAGATTGTGGGGACTAAGAGCTTACAGGCTTTGCAACAAGAAGGAATTTGGAACTGAATTCTACCTAACAAACATTGTTAATGCGTTTTCCCATATGTTGGAATCCACCATTGCTCTCTTTATAGTCATTTTCACCCTGTGATAGCCATAGATACTATGTCCAGTTTCCCCAATCATTTCTGCTAGTCTCCCAATTAATTGTAGTTTACACCTTTTCTTGTGAAAATGTTCATTTCCAAGAGTTCCTCTAGGGTCATTGCGATGGAGGCCCCCAAAAGATGATCTTCGGAAGATGAGATTTCCCCCCCATGCCCAATTTAAATTGTTGTTGTTGTTAGTTGCGAAGTCGTGTCTGACCCATCGCGAGCCCATGGACAACATTCTCCAGGCCTTCCTGTCCTCTGCCATCTTCTGGAGTCCATTTAAGATCACACCTACTGCTTCAGTGACTCCATCCAGCCACCTCATTCTCTGTCGTCCCCTTCTTCTATTGCCCTCAATCTTTCCCAGCATTAGGCCCTTCTCCAGTGAGTCCTTCCTTCTCATTAGGTGGCCAAAGTACTTGAGTTTCAACTTCAGGATCTGGCCTTCTAAAGAGCAGTTGGGGTTGATCTCCTCTAGGACTGACCGGTTGGATCGCCTTGCAGTCCAGGGGACTCGCAGGAGTCTTCTCCAGCACCAGAGTTCAAAGGCCTCCATTCTTTGGCACTCAACCTTTCTTATGGTCCAACTTTCACAGCCATACATTGCAACTGGGAAAACCATGGCCTTGACTATGCGTACTTTTGTTGGCAGGGTGGTGTCTCTGCTTTTTAGTATGCTGTCTAGATTTGCCATAGCTTTCCTCCCCAGGAGCAAGCGTCTTTTAATTTCTTGGCTGCAGCCCCATCTGTGGTGATCTTGGAGCCCAGGAAAATAAAATCCATCACTACCTCCATTTCTTCCCCATCTATTTGCCAGGAATTGAAACAGAAGAATATAAAACAAGCGAACGGTAAACTAAAGTTATGGAGAAGACGTGGAGCCAGAATCTATAACTAGGTTAGAGAATTGGAAGGATGCGATTCAAACTTATGCATAGATAAGAATACTTGTAGCTCAAGGTTCAGCTGTGAGATCCTTGGTGTTCTTTGAGCTTGGTTATTTTCTTTCAGACATTTCATCGCCCGACTAGATAACATCATCAGTACTAGAAGGGTTGTGTTTGCTCTCTGCTTATATGCTCTCTCTGTATAAATTGAGAGCAAACGCCACTCCCTTCTAATGCTGATGTTGTTATATCCAGTCAGTTAATAAAAGTCTGCAAGAAAACAACCAAGCTCAGAGAGGACTAAGGACCCCACAAACCAGTGGTGGGATTCAAATATGTGAACAACCAGTTCTCTGTGTGTGGATGCCACTTCTGGAAGTCCATTCTGGGCCTGGACAACAAAAAATTAGCTACCGGTTCTGCCGAACTGGTGCGAACTGGCTCAATCCCACCACTGCCACCAACTCATCAACACATGCTGTTTCTTCAAACAGCAAAGGCTTGACAAAATTAGTCATTATAATTCCTTTTACTTCTTGAGAGAAGGGATAGAGGTGGTTCTTACTTATCCTCCAGCCCCTCTCAGCTTGTTGGAGTTGCAGGGACAGAGCGAAAGCACAATCAACAGCAATAGCACTTATACACTGCTTCACAGGGCTTTTACAGCCCTCTCTAAGCGGTTTACAAGTCAGCATCTTTGTCCCCCCCCCAACCGTCTGGCTCATCATTTTGCCGACCTCGGAAAGGTGGAAGGCTGAGTCAATGTTGAGCCGGTCAGGATTGAATGAATCGAACTCCTGGCAGTGAGCAGAGTTAGTCTGCAATACTGCATTCTAGCCACTGCACCACAACGCGTCTACATCTGCTCCTTCAAGATTCAGCTCTAACAGTCCTGTCTCCTTCATTGATTTTGCTAGAATAGCCCCCATTGAAAGCTTCCTGTGATGGTGATTTGTTAAAAGAAATATGGAGAAACGTACAGAGCTTTCTTAATAGATGACGTTGGGAATGTTATGAGGGAACATTTTTAAAAATAAAGAGGGTGGTGGTAGTAGTAGTTTACTTCTACTAATAGGGGGTTGACCTTTTTTCCAAAGCACATGAGGGCAAGACAAGTAGCAATAGATGGAAACTAACCAAGGAGAGAAGCAATCTAGAACTAAAGAGGAATTTCCTGGCAGTGAGAACAATTAACCAGTGGAAGAACCTGCCTCCAGAAGCTGTGAATGCACCAACACTGGAGGCTTTTAAGAAGAGACTGGACAGCCACTTGTCTGGAATGGTACAGGTCCAGGATTTCCTTCTTGAGCAGGGGGTTGGACTAGAAGATCTCCAGGGGCCCTTCCAACTCTGTTATTCTGTCCTGTTCTGCTCGTACAGAAGGAATTTTTCTATCCAGTGCGCCAAACAAACAACAACAAAAATTCTATCATTTTGTTGAAATTCCTTTTCTGTTGCCTTCAGCTGACAGCTGACATTGATGTGATTACCTGTTCAATTGCTTTGATTCTAAGCCCAGATTTGGATGTGGTGATGTATTAATTGTGCTCCAGTCTATTTGAATGAAGAAATATTTCCCAAAATAAATGTATAAAACAATGGTTCTTCCATAAAGATCCGATTTACAGGCCCACCAAGCTGACCTGTCTACAGTGGACAATGTTAAATCTTTGTTAAACTTGTAGTCAGCCGTGTGCTGCAGCTGCCAAAAAGGCCAACACAGTGCTAGGCTGCATTAACAGAGGGATAGAATCAAAATCACGTGAAGTATTAATACCACTTTACAACCCCTTGGTAAGGCCACACTTGGAATATTGCATCCAGTTTTGGTCACCACGATGTAAAAAAGATGTTGAGACTCTAGAAAGAGTAGAGAGAAGAGCAACAAAGATGATCAGGGGACTGGAGGCTAAAACATATGAGGAACGGCTGCAGGAATTGGGTATGTCTAGTTTAATGAAGAGAAGGATGAGGGGGGACATGATAGCAGTCTTCCAATATCTCAGGATCTGCCACAAAGAAGAGGGAGTCAGGCTATTTTCCAAGGCACCTGAAGGCAGGACAAGAAGCAACGGGTGGAAACTGATCAAGGAGAGAAGCAACCTAGAACTAAGGAGAAACTTTCTGACAGTTAGAACAATTAACCAGTGGAACAACCTGCTTCCAGAAGTGGTGAATGCTCCAACACTGGAAGTTTTTAAGAAGAGACTGGACAGCCATTTGTCTGAAATGGTATAGGGTTTCCTGCCTGAGCAGGGGGTTGGACTAGATGACCTCCAAGGTACCTTCCAACTTTATTATTATTATTATTATTATTATTATTATTATTATTATTATTATTATTATTATTATTATTATTAT
>NW_015389049.1:80383-83632 GCF_001527695.2 Protobothrops mucrosquamatus | reverse complement strand
TATTATTATTATTATTATTATTATTATTATTATTATTATTATTATTATTAGTCTAGAAATATACATAATTAACATAGCAAGTTTATTAGATGGTGATTGTAGAATAACAGAGTTGGAAGGGACCTCGGAGGTCATCTAGTCCAACCCTCTGTTCGAGCAAGAGACCCTATACCATTTCAGATAAATTGTTCAGAAAAAGTCTCTTTTTGAAAGCCTCCAGTGATGGAGCACCCACAACTTCTGAAGACAAGCTGTTCCATTGATTGATTGCTCTCACCATTAGGAAATTTCTCCTTAGTTCTAGGTCGTTTCTCTCCTTGGTTAGTTTCAATCTGTTGTTTCTTGTCCTGCCTTTTGGTGGTTTGTATAATAGTTTGATCCCCTTGGCTTTTTAGGAGCTCCTCAAATATTGGAACTATGGAACTTTCAACATTACTCACAGTGAGGAATGGTTGGTGAAGATGGTGGCCAACTTTAAATATTTGATACATGGTCCTAAATTCATTGTTGACTGAAAACCCTTTAAAGATCTTTTGCCCGAAAGAGAAAAAAATGAACTTAAGATTTTGATGATTAGAAAAAAATAGATTATGGGGGGAGGGGAATTACAGTCATTCTGCAATTATAAAGTAGAGATCAATTTATAACTGCTGTCAAGAAAATCGGAAGCTGCTTTTGAAATATTTTCTTTTTTCCCTCTGAACCTTTAGCTTTCTCCTTTTTTCCCTTCTTTTCCTTATTCTAAATATTAGTTTGTTTTTATCTTTATTAAAATCTTCACCAGCATTTGAAAAAAAAACATGCAGGCTGGCTTCTCCTCATATCTGCTTCCTCGTAGACTTTTATGAACAGATAGCAGATTTTAGAAAGAAATTGCATTTTTTAAGAAAGAAAGAAAGAAAAAGAAAGAGAAAGAGAAAGAAAAAGAAAAAGAAAAAGAAAAAGAAAGAAAAAGAAAGAAAGAAAGAAAGAAAGAAAGAAAGAAAGAAAGAAAGAAAGAAAGAAAGAAAGAAAGAAACGTGGAAGAAGGAGGCATTTCATCTTTCTTTCACAAATAACCTTTGGTTCAGAATAATGTAGTCACTTCAGTTCTCTCAACTGCATGCATCAGCTTTTAGTTTTTGATGACTATCGCTTGAATGTCCAAATTGCCTTCATTGAGAAATTGCAAAATTGAATAATGTCAAAGAGGTGTCTTTCAGACTGGATTTATGTTTTTCTATTTGCATCTGTTCAATATTGCATTTTCCAAACGATGAACAGTTGTCTTTTATCATTGGAGTGCTGTTTTGGCACTGTTTCCGGTCATTAAAAAAACCCAAAAAACCTGGGATGTTATAGTAACATAAAAACAAAACAATCAACTGTTCTATAATTCAGCTCTTGAGTGTTGAGTGTGTGCGTGTGTGTATGCACAGGCATCATACTTAGAGTACCGTGTACATTTCTGGGAACCGTAGAAGGATATTAACAGGTTACAATGCATTCAGGAGACAGCGGAAGTAGGAATCAAAGGACATGCTCTTTAGGGATGAACTGAGGAGATGATGAACCTTTAGAATCATGTTTGAAAGGAATTATAATATCATTGTCCAGATACATTAAATGGTATTGTAGGAAAGACCTTCAGAGGCTATTATCCACTGTCGTGGACACTAGAACCAGAAATAATGGGTATAAGAGGTAACTACATAGATTTTGTTTAATATCATTATTAAACACATCGGGAGAAAATTCCTCACAGTAAACCTGCACAACGAAAATCTACCTACACAAGTTACAGGAGGTTTTTGAGAAAGAGGCTGTTTAATCATCTCTTCTACAAAACCTCCTATCTAATTTAGCTTCGCCCTGTAGAGAGAGAGAGAGTAGAACTAAATTATTCCACTGGTCCTTTCCAATTGTACAATTCTATGATTTTGCTGTTCTTTGAAGCGCCGATAAGGAAATCACAAAAGAGCCAAATTCAGCTCTTTTTTTGTTTGTTTGTTATTGGAATCAGGTGACAGATGTAGACACAATGTTCAGAAAACTGTCACTGGGAAGATGAAAAGTTTTGCTGAACGGCTTCAGTTCCTAACCACTTTGTGAGGTTTTGTTGTTGTTGTTTTTTTAACCAATATTTGAACACGCACCTGGTCCTTTGGAAGGCCAAGGCTCATATCGTTTTCAACTCCAGCTTGACTAACACACAACGACAACAACAGCTGTGTTGCTGAACCCTAAACCCTAAACCACTTCTTTCAAGCCAGGACAGATTTAATGACCGCTGTGATTTAGCTAGAATTCATTGCTCAGATCAGCCAGCCTAATTATTCTACACATGATCCTCTATTCTTCTTTTTTGAGGATCAAGCGAAGGTAGATGAAAAGTACAGACCCCAGACAAAAGGCAGAATCAAAGAAATAAAACATTTATATTTCAGGTGCAAATTAAGATTAGGAGTTTGAGGTAACTGCATAGGAAATTTTGATGGGAAAAAAGAGTTCTATCTTCTACCTAGATCTGTATGCATCTATAAAATAGGAATAGCTATTTTAAGCTGCTGGACAGGTAATTTGCTCACGAGTCAAACATTCCCAAACAAAGCCGTGATTATTATTGTTAATATTACATACCTGTATTTCTACAGATCTGCCTGTATGTCCATCAACTTAAAAAAGAAATATTTGACCAATGGGGATATTGGAGATATTGGAATATCATATAGGTTTAGCTAATCTGCGTGATTTTATTTCTAAGGGTTTAATAAAGAATATCATTGTCTGTTTTGACAATATAAGTAGCTATTGTACTTATCCCCTCCCTATTTCTGAGCCACAGCCAATCAGAAAACTCTTTGCTCTGGTGTCCACAGAGTGTGACAAAAAAGACAATATAGTAGCCACTTTTCCATTCAATAAGAGTATGACCCCTAGGAGATAGATGTTAATAGCTCTTAAAAACAGTTGAAAAGTATGGGGGGAAAAGAGAGTATTTGACAATATAAGTAGCCATTGTACTTATCTCCATCCCTATTTCTGACCCACAAATGCTAACAGCCAATCCGAAAACTCTTTGCTCGGGTGTCCACAGAGTGTGACAAAAAAGACAATATAGTAGCCACAACAGTGTGGTCGAAGTTCTCCCTGCTTTTTATGTGCCTCATGTAAAAAATGTTCCTTAAAAAAAATATCTATGAATCAAGCTTAAGTCAAAACAGGACTGACTTTAACAGCCAATACAGAAATCAGATTTTTCTCCAAAAC
>NW_015389049.1:75929-78947 GCF_001527695.2 Protobothrops mucrosquamatus | reverse complement strand
TAGATAGATAGATAGATAGATAGATAGATAGATAGATAGATAGAGATAGAGAGATAGATAGAGAGATACATTGATAAATGAGAGTAACATGCATACATACATTGATAGATGAGAGAGAAAGAGAGATGATACATTAAAATTACTTTTCCTTTGTATTATAATAATGGTTATCATTAGTACTGTCTTTTGTTAACTACATATTTTAGGTGTTTCTCGGCTCTTACATAAATAAATAGCTACCTCCTATTCCACCCAAACTTCCAGGAATGACCTCTGTGCTTCCAATCTTATTTTCTTACATGTTTTTCAGGGGGAAAAAAAACCCCCAGTGTCTTTGACTGCACTCAGTTTATTTGTCTCCCTTAGCAAATTTGTGTTTGACGTTATTGAATGAGACTACTTTGGGACTGGATTCACTATCTGTACTGTACACACCATGCAAGATAACGTTATATTCGGAATGACAGCGGTCCAAAGCTTGGGGCTGAAAATGCTCCTTATGATGCATTCAGTTGCCACTTAACTGTTTTTTGTTTTTGTTTTTGCCTGAGGAGGAAGGCAAGAAGTCACTGATGCTTTGAGACAGGTTTAAGCATTTTAAGAGTGTCTTAGCTTGTCAGGACAATGTCACAGGGATTGGCCCTAGCGCTCTACTCTGCTTCAGTAAAGAAAATGAGGAATTCCAAAACAAAGTTGAATTCCAGTTTTATATTCAATAATAGTACAACTTCTCCATTCAATAAGAGTATGGCCCCTAGGAGATAGATGTCAATAGCTCTTAAAAACAGTTGAAAAGTGTGTGTGGGGGGGGGAAAGAATTTGACAATATAAGTAGCCATTGTACTTATCTCCATCCCTTTTTCTGACCCACGAATGCTAATAGCCAATCAGAAAACTCTTTGCTTGGGTATCCACAGAGTGCGACAAAAAAGACAATATATATATATATATGGCTCATTAGCCCTCATCAGCTAGTCACACCCTCCAGGGATTTGAACCTGGACAGCTTGCACGTTAGGCAGCTGTATTACCCTTTTGAGCCACAGGTTCCCCCTTATTCCTGTCAGCAGAAACCAGGGAGGATATATATCTTATCTGTTGGGTGAGGCACCCGGTCTACCAAATATAAATCAGTCTGTAGAGTAGAGTAGAGTAGAGTAGAGTAGAGTAGAGTAGAGTAGAGTAGAGTAGAGTAGAGTAGAGTAGAGTAGTGTAGTGTAGTGTAGTGTAGAGTAGAGTAGAGTAGAGTAGAGTAGAGTAGAGTAGAGTAGAGTAGAGTAGAGTAGAGTAGAGCTGGAAGGGACCTTGGAGGTCTTCTAGTCCAGCCCCCTGCTCAAGCAGGAGAACCTATACCATCTCAGACAAGTGACTGTCTAGCCTCTTCTTAAAAACCTCCAGTGATGGAGAGAAGGAGGAAGATGAGGATATGATTGTGGGGTATGCAACACAGTCTATTTATTTATTTATTGTTTATATTTATTGTTTATATTTATATCCCGCCCTTCTCCTTACGGACTCAGGGCGGCTAACAACCAGATAAAAATGCAAATCCCAAAACTACAGATTAAAACATAATTAAAAACAAATATTAATAATTGGTCTAATTAATTTAAAATTACTTTAAAACCCCCATTAAAAATTTTCCCCTAGGCCAGTCCTGCAAGCTGGAATAACCATGTCTTAAGGGCGCGGTGGAAGGAAGGGAGATCAGGGATCACCCTGATCTCTGGGGGTAGTTCAGTCTAACAATATTAGTTCCTTTCATCCCTTAAGTTGCTATTTCTTTCTTTCAAAAACTCAGCAGGACATTTGCTTTCGTTATCATGTTCCAGTCTCCTTGATGGGCGCTGCTTTCTAGAGGTTTTTTTTCTTCTTAACGCACATCTTTGATCTGAGTAAGCATGGCTTGCCATGTAATATGTGTGTGCATGTAGCCCATGACCACAATCTCATTTTCCTCCTTCTCTTCTTTTTTTTTTAATTGAAGAAAACAATCCAGTCCATGCATCTGTATCACATGTTATATCATTTACAAGCCAAGACTTTGTCTTTGCTCACCAAGAAAGCTATGGTACAATTTGGCAAAGAATTTTACACACACACACGGTTTGGTACCTTTTGGCAAAGAATTTTATGCTCGTGCACACAAACACACACACACACACACACACACATCTATATAGCATAGGACTCAATAAGGAAGCAGAATTTTGCTATGAATGCACAACTAATTAGCATTGCAACTTTTTCCTAGGGTTACCTAAGAGTTTTTAACTACGATGTTGAGCATGAGAAAGATGACCTGAGTTTTTTTAGGTGGTCCTGTCTTTCTGTACAGCACTATATCAATTAAGGGTGACAGTAAAAAAAAAAACTCACTATCATATTAAACTGAAGGGCTGAACCCAGAGATGAAATTTCTCCCTTAATATTAATGTAATTGCACTAAGACTCTAGTAATACCTCATTGAAATATGGCTTATTGAATCTACTGGCTCGCTGAAACACAATAAACCATTAACTTAACAGCCTGGCTGTGTCCATGCACCACACTGATCTACAAATTAACTAATTGTAGTTTAGCTGAGACCGCTGTGTGGATCCAGCCCAAGATGCATTAACAGGAAAAGCAATGGGAAAGATTGATTGGAAAACCACTTGGAATTATCCAGTGGAAGACTGAATAAAACGAGAAACCAGGAAGGAAGATTTATTAACAAGTTCCTTGTTTGGCTTCCTGATGCATTTTAAGGGCCCTTCCACATGGGTTTTTTTTTTTTTTCATTTTTACTGGCTTTCTGATGGATGCATGTACACACAAGGGGGAGGGCCTTCTCGGTGGGAGCCCCCACCCTCTGGAACGAACTACCCCCAGAGATCCGGGTGATCCCGGATCTCCCCTCCTTCCGCCGCGCCCTAAAGACATGGCTTTTCCAACAAGCGGGATTGGCCTAGGGAATTTTAGTGGGGTTTTTAAGGGAAATTTTAATTATTAGGCCATTACAAATATTTCCTTTT
>NW_015389049.1:46634-75791 GCF_001527695.2 Protobothrops mucrosquamatus | reverse complement strand
ACATGGCTTTTCCAACAAGCGGGATTGGCCTAGGGAATTTTAGTGGGGTTTTTAAGGGAAATTTTAATTATTAGGCCATTACAAATATTTCCTTTTAATCTGGTTTTAAATTGATATTTATTGTAATATGGGTTTTATAAGGCTGTCAGCCGCCCTGAGTCCGGTAAGGAGAAGGGCGGGGTACAAATCAAATAAATAATAAATAATAAATAATAATAATAATAACAATCCTCCATCTATAAACAAAAAGTAACCATATCATTAAAACATATAGAATAGAATTAGAATAGAGTAGAGTAGAGTAGAGTAGAGTAGAGTAGAGTAGAGTAGAGTAGAGTAGAGTAGAGTAGAGTAGAGTAGAGTAGAGTAGAGTGGAGTGGAGTGGAGTGGAGTGGAGAGGAGAGTGTAGAGTAGAGTAGAGTAGAATGTAGAGTAGAGTAGAGTAGAGTAGAGAGGAGAGGAGAGGAGAGGAGAGTGTAGTGTAGAGTAGAGTAGAGTAGAGTAGAGTAGAGTAGAGTAGAGCAGAACAGAACAGAACAGAACAGAACAGAATAGAATAGAATAGAACAGAATAGAATACTGTAGAATAGAATAGAATAGAATAGAATAGAATAGAATAGAATAGAATAGAATAGAATAGAATAGAATAGAATAGAATAGAATAGAATAGAGCTGGAAGGGACCTTGGAGGTCTTCTAGTCCAGCCCCCTGCTCAAGCAGGAGAATCTATACCATCTCAGACAAGTGACTGTCTGTGTAGGTAAACACTTTTCTACCTCCTTTTCTTCTTGGCAGAAAACCTGGGTGTTGTCCAAGGTTCATCTAAGATTCTTCCGGGATACGTTTCTGTTCCTTAAGCCTTTCTGCTAAATCATACTACAGAGCCTTCCCAGGTGCTACAGATTACAGTATTTCAGAAATCCTGAAAAGACATTATAGGGCCTGAACGTGCTTCCTATTACTTTCAGAATGGATTTTCAGATCTTTGTTAGGGAGAGGGCGGGGGCGAAGATCCTGTTATTTAACTTTGAGAGTTAAATGAGAGTTTGGGTTATTTCAGTTTGCTGAGAAATTCATAGCGCTTGTTCTCGGCAAGTGCCGAGACTTGACAAGGGCACCGATTATTTCTATTTGAGGTGAGAAGAAATAGGAGTAATTTCCGCTCTCCCACATCTTCAAATGCAGCTGGAATGCAAAGAGGGCCAAGAATGAACAGGAAAGAGGGGAGTCAATTTTTAGAATCCACCTCTTATTTATTCGGACTGAATCTGTGAGTCACGCTCCTTGAGGAGGAAAAAGAGAGAGATTGAATGTCAGTTGTTGAGCATTTTATTTCTTCATCTTGATAGATCAATTCCTCTTCTCCAACAGCTCCCACAATGTTCTGATCACAAGAACCCATGAGAGACAGCAATCAGGTTAGACCTGTCCATGTCTATGGAGATTCTCAGTCATCCAGGTCATGGTTGTCCCAAAGGTGCTTTTTCAAGAGGCAACTGGACTTTCTTGTTTTTCTTTGAAGATATTTTGCTTCTCATCCAAGAAGCTTCTTCAACTCTGAAGCTCTGAAGAAGCTTCTTGGATGAAAAGCGAAACATCATCGAAGAAAAACCAGAAAGTCCAGTTGCGTGTTGAAAAAGCATCTTTGGAGTTAGACCTGTCCAGTTTCTACAGCTTAGGGTGGTCTAAAAACTGGTCTCCAACCTAAACAATTTCACCATGTTGACTGTCATTCTTTCTTATTATGCCACAATAGAATAGAATAGAATAGAATAGAATAGAATAGAATAGAATAGAATAGAATAGAATAGAATCTGGAAGGAACCTTGGAGGTCTTCTACTCCAGCCCCCTGCTCAAGCAGGAGAACATATACTGTCTCAGATAGGTGAATGTCTAGTCCAGGGGTCTTCAAACTTAGCCCTTTTATGACTTGTGGACTTCAACTCCCAGAATTCCTCAGCCAGGCATGCTGCCTGAGGAATTCTGGGAGTTGAAGTCCACAAGTCATAAAAGGGCCTAGTTTGAAGACCCCTGGTCTAGTCTCTTCTTAAAAATCTCCAGTGATGGAGCACCCATGATTTCTGGGGGCAAGCTGTTCCACTGGTTGATTGTCCTCACTGTCAGGAAGTTTCTCCTTGATTCCAGGTTGCTTCTCTCCTTGATATGTATGATGTTCTTCACGTGGGCAGGAGACAAGGCAAGACAATCTGTGGTAGAGATTAATAAGAGAGACCAAGAGGTCATTGATGGAAGATAAGGTAAATTAGAGGGAACACACTCACTAATTTTGTTGTTGTTTTTCTTATATTGACCTATCTAGCCAGCCATTTTTCAACTGCAACTCTGGATGGCAAAGACATGATTGAAAATCAGTGGAACAAATGAATAAATAAGAAAAACAACAACAACAAGAAGACTGTAAGAGCTCATAGGCACCCAAGCGCAATCAAACACTTCCTATTTCAATGCAGCCATAAAACCACTACAGAGCCAAAATATCTTATCTCAACACATGGCGTAATAAACTAAGCTAAACATGAAATCAGTGCTTGGTTGAAAGGCCACCAAATCATTCCAGAGCTCAGCATCCTCAAATTGATAACCTACTTAATGCTATCATATGTTGTAAGCCCCCAGTGGCTTAATCATTAGAGGAAGAAAGTTAGAAAAGACCCACTCAAATTGACAGAGTGGTTATAAGTGGTTTTAAGAAATTTGTACCTTCAAACATGCAAGTGTTGGGTGTGAGGCCTTTCCAGGTGAAGCACACCCATGAAACACAACTAGAACAGCTTATTTTACGTTATTGTAAGGCTACATGTACAGAATCTTGAGTTACAAGGTTTTTAAATGTTTGATGGTTTCATGCATATACAGTAGTAAGAAACCTGTTACAGTATTTTCCCACTCAACAGATAACCTCAGTGACCTTTTCATCCCCACTGGGAAGATGGACATGATCGTAATATTATCTGTACAGTAAAAATCTGCAACCACTTGACCTATTAATATAGGGTAGTAACATATCAGGATAGAAAGAACCTGGATTATTGTGTTGAGGTACAAGCAAAAAGTAGACAGGCTAAAAAATGACTCTGCCTCATCTCTCTCTGGATAGCGACAGCAGCAGAGAAATGTCTTCAGCAAAGAGCATTTGATTCTTAAAGTAGTATTGAATGGAGGAACTGGAGAGAAGAATAAAATTTTTATCCTTTGAGGATTCCCATAGATTTTTCCCGTAGCCTCTCCCTTGGAATTAAATCAAAGCCAGATTTAAAATCAATGAAAACTGCGACCAGAAATCTCTGAGCTGGGATGAGTATTTCTCAGTTAACTGATGGAGCACCAGGCAGTGATTGAGAGTCAAATCAAATAAAATCAAATGTTATTAATACGATCAAAGATGAAGAGTACTAACATGAATAAAACAAGAAAAGTGGTTAAGGGTTGATCATTCCCATCTGAAGCCTCTCTATTCCCTAAGGGGGATATTTTCACTTTCAATCGACTTGAGTCATTTTGGGTAGAGATATTTAGCATACAGCTTGCTGATTTATTAAATAAACGGATAGATTTATATTCCCTTTGTTTTTTAAAGAATGAGATAATGTAGGAAAGATGGCTCAGCTGCTAACAGTGAATTCTGGGGGATAAAATCTTCTCCTGAGGTTTTTCCAGATTTTAGGTATGCACGAGACTCAAAGGTGTACACAGGAATTCAGTTGGATTAATATTTTAAGAGTGGATTGGATTGTATAATTATTCCATGGTGAAAATACTCTGGAAATAGTTCTCCCAGCATTATACAGCTGTTTGGCAGAATAGATCAAACACATATCATTAAAGGAGCTGTTGACTAAGCACCAGAATCACAAAATGGTTCTAGAATTTAGCAGCTTCAGCTACTCTCATAGTTCTTCTTTCATTGCTTACCTTTTCTTTCAAGTTGTTATTTTACTTTATGACTGTACCTGGGCAGCATCACAAGAGGATTTGGATCTAAATTGAGGAAGGATATAGTGATATGTTGGTCATATTGATAGGGGGTTTGAAGAGTAAGGATAATAAGACTGATAGGATAACAATTGCTCAAAGGAGACTGCTAGGCACATTTGAGAATGGAGTTGAAGGAGAGGATCCAAACTTTAGGACAGGGCTTTTCAACCAGTGGTACGGGTACCACCTGTGGTACATTGGCACCTGGCAGGTGGCACGCGACCATCCTAGAAAAGTGGTAGTGGGGGAGGGGAAGGAGCTGAACCAGTGGCAGCACCGCACAAGCCTGAGCGAGAGATGGCTGGAGCTGCAGGGCTGTCAGGGCTCAGCGGAAGCGCCAGGATCAGTGCCGCTTTCCAGCTAATTGGCGCTTCTTCGGGGCTGTCAGGGCTCAGTGGAAGCGCCAGGGTCAGCACCAGGCTCCAGCTGTAGCTTGGCACTGATCCTGGTGCTTCTGCTGAGCCCTGAAGAAGCACCAATCAGCTGGAAAGCAGCACTGATCCTGGCACTTCTGCTGAGCCCAGAAGAAGCGCCGATCAGCTGGAATGTTGCAGCATCTCCAGGGTCTTGTGATTTACATTCAGATTCTTGGCAACTGATTCATATTTATGACGGTCACAGTGTCCCAGGGTCATGTGAAGTGACCAAAACCTGCTGCAACCACCCAGCAGATGGGGGGAATAAAAACCAAACACCCCCCACCCCACCCCACCCCCACCCCACCCCACCCCCACTGCCAATCTTCAACAGAAATGCTCACAACAATGAAAACCTCGGACAGGAGGAAGAGCGTTGCCGGGTGGGCAGGCAGGTGTCTTGCTCGGCTGTGGCTTGGGGGGGCACTTTTTTCAGTGCCATTGTAACTTCGAACAGTCACTAAGCGAACTGTTACCAGTCGAGGNGGGGGGGGATCAAGTTTTTGACACCTTGCTAGGCGACTGGTGGTACTCGGATGTTGCCATATCCTAAAAGTGGTACAATGGGTGAAAAGGTTGAAAAGCCCTGCTTTAGGAGACCTAGCAAGTCTTGAGAACCATTTATCCTTGAAGCTTTGTTTAGGGATTTGGCGTATTCCTCAAGATCAGAGAGGCAGATGAAAGAAAAGTGACCTCTCTCAAGAAGATTAAGTGACTTATTAAGTGAACACAGATACTGATAAAGGAGAATGTTTGTAGCTTGAGGTTGAAATGAGGGGTCCTTGACGCTCTCTGTTTTCTTGCAGACATTTCATTTGCTAAACTAGCTAGCATCACCAGTGCTGATAAAGTTACCTAGTTTGGGTAATGAAACGTCTGAAAGAAAATAATCAAGATCAGAGAGCACCAAGAACATATGTCAGGTTCCGACTAATGAAACACTTCAAAGAACTTCCAGGCATTGTTTTCCTAAAAAGTCTTTTTATTTATGTTACAACATGTCGGCACACCGAAGGGATGCTATGAACTAAATTCCCTTCCTCTGAGCAAATACTGTATATTCTTGCTTTGACAACATAGATATATAAAATCATGGCAGCATCACATCGGTCCCATTAGAGCCTCCAAATCTGAGTTAACTCTTAGATTGTTCTTCGGGCTTGCCATCCAGAAGAACAAGGCCCAGATTGTCTGCCAAGTGGACCTTTGAAATTTTGATACATTACAGTGCTTGTTCTTAGTCCTGGTAATAAAATAACTTCCCTTTCAGAAGCTAGACACCGTTTAAAATGGGTTCGAGAAGAGGGATATTAACTCCCAATATTTGCATTCAAGTCAAGATCGCGGTATGAATTTACTAAATTAGTGATCTAATTGTCTAAAGGTCCCAGAGTTTTTAATGTCATTTGTGTCTACCAGGAGGAGGAGGAAGGTAGGTGTTAAAAATCACAATATTGTGGGCATACAGTTAAATAAAGGGCAGTGGCACATGGGTCTAGGATGTTGAATGAAACTAAACCAAGCTAAACTGTTACAGTCAGTTATCCTGAAGATCTCTCACCTTTGTGCAATCTGTAACTCTCTTTGTAGGGGAAGAAGTAGCCTTCAGTGGTGTGGCTTTAAGTGCTCCTAGAGGGATATCCAGATTGGGGGTCGGCCAAGGTAAGAAGGGCCTCAGCTGATTATCACCTTTAAAGCGCGCCATGGCATCGGACCTGGTTACCTCCGAGACCGCCTTCTGCCACAGATTACCTCCCACCGGCCGATACGCTCCCACAGAGAGGGCCTCCTCAGGGTGCCGCCAACCAGACAGTGTCGGTTGGCGACCCCCAGGGGGAGAGCCTTCTCTGTCAGAGCGCCCACCCTCTGGAACGAACTACCCCCAGAGATCCGGGTGATTCCGGATCTCCCCTCCTTCCGCCGCGCCCTCAAGACCTGGCTGTTTCAGCAGGCAGGACTGGCCTAGGGGGTATTTTAATTGGTTTTAACAAAATTTTAATAGAGTGGCCAATTCAAATATTTATTTTTAATTATTTTAGATTTGTATTGGGTATTTATGTGGGATTGTTTTAAACTGGCTGTAAGCCGCCCTGAGTCCTCCGGGAGAAGGGCGGGGTATAAATGAAATAAATAAATAAATAAATAAATAAATAAATAAATAAATAAATAAATAAATAAATAAATAAATAAATAAATAAATAAATAAATAAATAAATAAATAAATAAATAAACAGGAGATTAAACTTTCATAAAGTGAAATGTCAAAGTTTACAAGACCTTTTTCAGTATTGGTGTGAAGGACATAAATCAAGAGGCAAGTCCTGATGGACTCCAGTTTGCCCTTCGGCTACCAAGGTGGATATAGTGTCGAGAGACACAAACTTAGTGAGTGGTTCTGTGGCAGCTATGGTTAATCCTATTGAGCTGTTGTAGCGTATCTCCCTACTCATCCTTGTGCAGTGTTCAAAGAACTGACCTTTAACGGTGTCATGCTTGGACTCATTCTGCATATCAGGTTGACTCCCAGCATCTTCTCAACATAATTGTCTTCTGGGGACATCACAGAGAAGAGGGAATTGACTTATTCTCCAAAGCACCAGAGGGCAGGACAAGAGGTAATGGTGGGGGGGGGGAAGCATGTTAAAGAGAGACCCAATCTAGAAGTGAGGAGGAATTTTCTGACAGTGAGAACAAATAACAATCAAAGGAACAGTTTTACCTCCAGGAGTTGTGGAAGCTCCATCAACTGGAAGTTTTCAAAAATAGCCTGGACGACCATTTGACCAGGATGGCATATGATCTTCTGCCTTGACCATGGGGTGGACTAGAAGTCCTCCAAGGTCCCATTCCAACCTTGTTTCTATGTTCTGTCTTGCTTTTCAAGTCAACAAATGCCTACCCAAAATGTCCGGGCTTTTTAACTTAGCAGTGTAATTGTCTTTTTTGTCACAAAAGGGGAAATTTGGAAATTAGCACGAGGCTGCTTTATTTTAAGCACCGTTATGAGGAACGGTAGGCTGCTCAAAGATCAGTAAGATTTGCTTGCTTCTGGGCAAGCTTGGTAGCTACTCCGCTTTGCACACATCTACCCACCAATACTGACAGCGGAGGAAGTGTCCCGAGGAAGGTACAATTGCTTTAGGAGAGCCAAAAAACAGAATTTAGGCTGCTCAGCGATATATGAAGCACAACCTATTCTTCATTTGCAAGGAGAGAGTGTTTGGCCAAGGTAATTTTTGTATATGGCTGAAGGGATTTGAAAGAGAACAGAGATGGAGACGTTTGCCTTTGCTGTGTTCTCATGTTCAGCTTGAACACGCTGTCAATCTTTCTATTTTTGAAACTGAATAAAGTTTTATCTATATATTTAATGCCAGTTGTGCTGACCTAGAGTCAGCTAACACTCTTAAAAAAATGTTGCTTTTTTTCCTTCTAAGTCACTCTTTCGTGAGTCCAATTGTCCAAACACCCAGATGACTATTTGAACTGAAAAAAGACACGGCTTAGCCATAAATTCTGTGTTGTTAATTGTGGAAACAGCATTTCCGCACCTTATCTCTGAGTTTTCTTATTTTGTATAAAAACCATAGACAAAGTAGAGGGGTTTGAAGAGGTCAAAAGGGGGCTGGGGCTGGGGATGAGACAGGTGACTTTGATTTAATCATCTGGGAGATGTTGAAAGCTCTAGCCACTGCTTCTTTTTCTTGTTCTTTTTTGAAGATCTGATCTGAGTGTCTCACAATGATTATTACAGCTTCCTTGGATAATACAAGTTCCTTGAATCTTGTTTCAAGTTCAGCTGACTTGAAAGAAGGTTGAAGTTCAGGATTGGTTCCATGATGCTTCTTCCTTTTCCCATTGTGCCCAGACACCTATCTTCCTTCCTTCCTTCCTTCCTTCCTTCCTTCCTTCCTTCCTTCCTTCCTTCCTTCCTTCCTTCCTTCCTTCCTTCCTTCCTTCCTTCCTTCCTTCCTTCCTTCTTTTCTCCTTCCCTCCCTCCCAATAGAAAAGGCAGAAAACCATAGAAACCTGGTGAAGTTGGTATTCTCTGATCACCGCCTTGTACCTCCTCCACATGACAAATTGAAAACAGGCTTAAATCAAACAGGGAACCAATAGAAAGCAGTGGTGGATTCCTTTACCCCAAGAATGTTATAGGAGGACATTTGGTTGAAGATTAAGTGAAGTAGGATGAAGCTTCTCCTTGTGCCAAGTATAGTTGTAAAATTTGCCACTTGCTGTATATATTTCAGAATAGGGTTAGGGTTAGAGAATAGAATAGAATAGAATAGAATAGAATAGAATAGAATAGAATAGAATAGAATAGAATAGAATAGAATAGAAGAATAGAATAGAATAGAATAGAATAGAATAGAATAGAATGGAATGGAATGGAATGGAATGGAATGGAATGGAATGGAATGGAATGGAATGGGAATGGGAATGGGAATGGGAATGGGAATGGAGTGGAGTGGAGTGGAATGGAGTGGAGTGGAGTGGAATGGAATGGAATGGAATGGAATGGAATAGAATAGAATAGAGAAATGAAGAATTGGAATAGAACAGAATAGAATAAGAATGGAATAGAATAGAATAGAATAGAATAGAATAGAATAGAATAGAATAGAATAGAATAGAATAGAATAGAATAGAATAGAATAGAATAGAATAGAGAAATGAAGAATTGGAATAGAACAGAATAGAACAAGAATGGAATGGAATAGAATAGAATAGAATAGAATAGAATAGAATAGAATAGAATAGAATAGAGAAATGAAGAATTGGAATAGAACAGAATAGAACAAGAATGGAGTGGAATGGAATAGAATAGAATAGAATAGAATAGAATAGAATAGAATAGAATAGAATAGAATAGAATAGAATAGTTGTAAGAGTCCTTGGAGGTCTTCTAGTCCAACCCCCTGCTCAAGCGGGAAACCCTATACCATTTCAGACAAATGGCTGTCCAATCTCTTCTTAAGAACCTCCAGTGATGGAGCACTCACAGCTTCAATTTCATTGATTAATTGTTCTCACTGTCAGGAAGTTTCTCCTTAGTTCTAGGTTGCTTCTCTCCTTGATTAGTTTCCATCCATTGCTTCTTGTCCTGGCTTCAGGTGCTTTGGAAAATAGCTTGACTAACTCTTCTTTGTGGTAGCCCCTGAGATACTTCCATTCCTTATATATTGGAATTCTTAGATATATAGTAGATCTTGCTAAGGCGGCAATTTTACAAATGGAGAGTGATGTTTGCTCTCCATGGTCCAGGCTTGGTCCTATGTTGCCAACCCCCAGCCTATCCTATAAGATGGCTGAACAGGACACCATTACAACTCTTCCTCTATTTTTGTTTATTTTGTTGTAATGGGAGTTTACCTGAGCATAAAGCTATATGTTTAGTTTTTCTCTGAAATTTATTCAAAAAGCTGCTCTGGGATATTAGTTGCTTGATTACCACTACAATCACTCCTTTTTCAACACAATCTTTCAAAACTAATGCATTTTAATACACCACTGTATTACTATAGATGTAACTCATGTAGTTCTCTTCAATTCCTTGAACTTTTTAGGAATTAAAGATCCATCCATTGGTTTTACTATCTGCTGCCCAGGGAAGATTTCTGCTCCAGAATCCCCCCCTTTAAGATTTTATAATTTAAAAAACTATATAAAAATGCTGGTTTAAGTTCAAAGTAGGCTTGTGCTTACCTTCAAAAACATGTGAAGTATCCGGGATTCTTGGTTTATTCATTCTACAAAGCAAAACTATATGATCAGAATGATATAAACCTCCCCAAGGTGTCTGCCTCTATTTTGTAGTGTGAATTCTCTTTTATAGTCATTTTTTGTTGCAAGACTTTTAAACTAGAGACAAACCAAGTCTGTATCGCAAATTTTGAATGTTGGATTAGTTTCATTTTTAAAGGAAAACCAATACTAATTGGATTTAGTTTCTGATAGCCCTTGACTCATGATGGATTTGTTTGGCGAGGAATATTGAAACATTGCTATGGGCAGATGCCATGAAAGAATTCTTTTACATTGTTCTGGTGATGTGGGTTTAGCATCTTGTTTCCTTTCAGTAGACACGTCTGAGTCTTTCCCACCTGTGCAGTGTCTTAGATAACCAGTGCTCCCTTGGCTTGTCATTTCAGAGATACTTCTTCACCTAAATGGAGAAACAGAATGACCAACGGAATCTGGCAGAGAGCACAGGAAATTTCTCTCCCTTCCCTTTCCTTCCCTTCCCTCCCCCTTGAGTAGACATATGAGTGGCTGCTGCTGGACAGAGAAGGGAGCAAGGGATTACTAGAATGGCTGGGAAACTGTCACAGAATGTTGAAAATGAAGGCCACATGACTGCATCAGCCCAGCAGTGTAGCACTGAAGCAAACCCAATTTTCACAAATTTCATTTCCTTGGGAGTCATTGCCCCTGGGTTTTGCACACATTCTGTAAGTTAGCCCATTCAAGGTAGCTTGGTTCAAAAATTGTTGCCCTATGATGCAACATTTTGCCAAGATAAAGATCATAACAATGCGAGTTTTAGAAGTATATAAAAGTCTTGTGATTTATGAGTTAGCCTTGATTCCTGGTATCTACATGTCCAAATGAGGTTTATGATTAAACAGGAAACTGATTTCTGATTGATTGATTGATTGATTGATTGATTGATTGATTGAGGATATTTTTAGCTTCCCAGTCTAGTCTGCAGTTTTGATGTTTCCTGTTCAAGTCATAATTACCCTGCTTTGCTTTTTCCAAGATGAAGAATGGAATCTGGCATGAATACTTCCCCACTCATTTCCGCCCCAGGAAATATATACAATTAAAACTGAATGGCTGGTATTATTTTTAAGAAGTTGAGCTAAAAGGCACTTGAAACTGAAAATAACAAACAGCCCTTTTCTAAATCAATTGTAGATCATTTCTTTTCTTAGTTTAAAATAATATATTAATCCTAAATATGTTTAATATAGTAAAGTCTCTATGTATTTGCAGGTGAACAAACAAATAATAATACTTGACTAGATATGTTTTTATGCCATACAAGTCACAAAAAGTATAATCTAAATAGAGAGTAGCTATGCAATATAAAATAAATATGCCTATGAAACTCCAATTGGGATTTTTTTTAAAGATTTATTAGTGAACTATAGATACAATTTTAATCAAATCAGATCTTTGTTCTGGTCATAGACTAGCAAAGAATCAATTAGAGATTTTTGATTGTTAATTAATACAACTTTACTCTAGCAATATACACTTAGATTTATTGTATATAGCACTTCCTAGTGCTTTACAGCCCTCTCTAGACAGTTTACAGAGTTAGCCTATTGCCCCCCAACAATCTGGGTCCTCATTTTACTGACCTCGGAAGGATGGAAGGATGAGTCAACCTTGAGCCGGTCAGGATCGAACTGCTGGCGGTGATTAGAGTTAGCCTGCAATACTGCATTCTCACCACTGCACCACCACAGCTTTTACTTCTATTTGCAATACTAATAAAATACCTTTAAAGGTTTAGGTAAGTTTAGAGGCTAATAATTCTCCTTACATGGAATTCACGGAGAGAGAGAGAGAAAGAAATAGCGAAGAAAGCAAGGCAAGTGGGTGGGTGGTGCTGAAATCACAAAAACACTACAACATTCACTAAACACTTTCCAATCACCAATCTCCCTGCAGTTAGATACCCACATAAACACATAGTGTTTGGATTCGATTTTGTTTTGTAAATGCAAAATGTTATTTCTTAAAGCTGTTATTAACGTGCTGCCGATCATTTGTTATTATCGTCCATTTTCATGCATTGTCTTGCCAGCCTTCATATGTTTGTATCCCTAACTTTAGAAACAATTAAATGAATGATTTCTCTGTTTAAGATGGGGCCAAATTGATCTTACTGCTTGGATAATTAACCTCACCTGGAGATGTCCCCCCAATTTTTTTTCCAACTAAGTTTATATTGAGGTTAGGTTCTTCTTAAATTCAGCTAAGGCTGAATGATTAATTTGTCACTCAGGAATCAACTCCCTCCCCCATGTGAACTAAACTTAAGGAAGGAATAGATTTTTTTTAAAAAAAAGGTGTTTATAGGGGAATATAAATGTTTGCAAGGTAGATAAAAGGATGTGACACAAAGTTAATGTAGGTTGAGTTGAATTTTGTCTGAAGGTATGACCCATAGACATCAATGAGAGAGGGAGAGGCGGGATATATAAAATCTGGCCTTGAGCATTGACCTACAGAGGGCAAGAATGTGAATCTATTCTATTCCCATTTAGTAAGTTTCATGCTTAGCCCTCTTTGTATCCTACTTTGTTAGTGTAGGAGATGATCAGGCTGAGCCTGATGGTGGGGTCAAATGCATTATCAGTCTAGAATCCCTACAACATGAAAGAGATCTAAATCCAGCCACTCCTTGAAGTCTGTTGGCTCTTCCAGAGCCAACTTGCCTTGACCTTTAGTAGATCAGATTCTTGGGTATAGGTAGCATGAAATAAACACACAGTGCTTTTGAACACTATCCTGGCTCCTGTTTTTGCCTTTTCCCCCCACCTGATACAGTTCTCATCTATATCCAGAATCCAGTCTTGGCAAACACACATTCTAATTGGCTGTAATTGATTATTGCTTTCTTTTTTAAAAAAAAAAAGAAGGCAGAAAAACACGAGCCATTTTTTGAAAGAAGCAAAATGAGTTTGGCAACCTGTGCCACATGTTTTTAAAAGAGTCATCCTCAGATTTTCCCTGAAATGACTTTTTAAGCAACTGGAGTTGTCAGAGGTGTGAGGAATGAGGAAGAGAACCAAATTCCATTACGACAGCCCCAGTGAGGCTTTCCTAGGTCTCCTTCCTTGTGCATAAGTAAAATGCCTATGGAGGTTCTCAATTATCCAGGTCATGGTTGTCCCAAAGTTTTCAGGAGGCAACTGGACTTTCTTGTTTTTCTTTGAAGATGTTTTGCTTCTCATCCTAGAAGCTTCTTCAGCTCTGACTGGATGGTGGGGGGAATGGACAGTTTTATACTCCTTGCAGCCCGCTGGTCCTTTGCATTCTTTTAAAGAGTCGTTGAGGAGATAAACCTCCAAGTGGCCTCAATGACGCTCCGAAAGAATATAAACGACCAGCTGTCTGAAAGGAGTATAAATCTGTCCATTCCCTAGAACTGAAGAAGATTCTTGGATGAGAAGCGAAACCTCTTCCAAGAAAAACGAGAAAGTCCAGTTGCCTCCTGAAAAAAAGCGCAGTGCAGAAGCCATTTCTGAAGCCGCTCCTGTCCAGTTTTTTCCCCAGGGGAGCAAGGAGCGAAATCTCAACATCCTTTGTTGCTCTTTGCTTGCAGATTCAAGACCTCTGCCGGATGTCGCCCTGACGGGAAAGTGCACCCGGGAATGCGACGAGTATGGCCACTCCGATTCCTGTTGGATGCCTGTCCGCACGTCACCCGAACGGAAGCCCAAGAGCCAGCCCAAACTCTCCACATTCATGCCTGTCGATGAACGGGGCAGTCCGGAGAAGCTGGCCAACGGAGAGGCCTCCCTGATGGGCGATCGCAACAGAAACCTCCTGAACAAAAAGTTGACCTCGTCTTATGAGACCTTCAGTGTAGCTAGCTTCAGCAAAAGCGAAGAAACCAACCCAGAGGATATCCCCCTGGCACAGACAGGGGAATACAAGCCATCTCCTATCAACACTTTATCTCGAAGGGAAGTTTACCTCTAGGGGATCCGGAAGTAACAATGCCGGTTCTTTCCCAGAGCAAAAGGCCCAAAGCCGATCACTCGAAACCATTGAAAAATTTGGGAAGGAAGAAAAAAAAACCACCCTGTCGAATCCAAGGGGGGCTACCAAAGAGACGATGGCCTGGCTTGCCTCTTCTGCCTCCCTGCCAGGCATTTACATATCCTGTCTGCCTGACTATATTGTACAATGTAGAAACCATTGTTGTCCCTGCATGTCTTAACACCGTGCTCACCTATTCTTTTATTATTATTATTATTATTTTCCGAAAAAGTTACCTTTATAAATTCCTTGCTAGGGAACAAACCTGAAATTGAAAAAAAGAAAAGAGAAAGTAAACATAAGATAGACATTCTGGTTCCCCTCCCCAGCACACACAAACACCCACACACACACACACACACAGAGGGACAGACAGACACCGTCACAAAGAGACACACATCACTGGAGTGCTGTTTGAGCCTCTCTTGATTGTCCCTGGATGGCCATCTGCTTTGTCTGCAATCGCAGGTCATTGGGAAAAAAAAATCTTCTCAGATGTGCAAGCAGAACTACGCATTGCTATGTCTGCATGTGTCTGGTTTCCATCAGAGGTAAACCTTCAGAAGCCCTACAAAAGAAATGTGTAAAATAACTTTTTTTAAAAGAGAGGAAGAAGAAAAAGAAGAAGCAGCACTTTTTAAGGACCATATCTTTAATACAGTCCTGTGGCTGGAAACAAGAAAGAATGGGGGGGGGGAATTCAGCCTGAGATTATAGTCTAAAATATTACACATTCCCTCCAACCGTCACCTGTAGGTTTAGTTTTACTCATAGACAAATGACATTATCTATCTCTTTCTGGTTTTATTATTCTTTATCATGCCTTTCTTCCTTTCCCCCCATCCTCCTCCCATTTTCTAACATTTTAACTTAAATATAAAAGGATGGAATACATATATAAACACACTGGCACACATACAAACACAAAAAAAGAAGCATACATGTACACAAGAATGAATGAATGAATGAATGAATGAATGAATGAATGAATGAATGAATGAATGAACGAACGAATGATGGGGCATGACTTACCGATATCAAGAAACTGCTGAAACTGGTGTCATTTTTACAAGGCCAACCTTTTAGCTCGGATGATCATAGTAATTTGAAGACCAAAGAACGCACTATGGATCAAGGAAATTGCTCGTTGGTCTTGTCACATAAAATCTGACCCAGGAACACGCTGACACTAAGCATGGTGATTGTTGTTAACATGGATTTTAGTTTGATGCCCAAAGGAACTGATGACATGAGCTTGCTGAATTTTTTTTTTAAAAAAAGTGATTACATTCACCAACTATATTAACATGACCCTCTGGCTTCAAAAAATATGTTTTCCTTAGAAAATTTACAAATCCATCTGACAAACTTCAAAACACGTTCAGGGGATAGCCGAAAGAAGAGTGAGAATGAAGGCAGGACGAAGAATATGCTTCAAGTCAAAACATGGCAGCATCTGGGTTGAGAATGGATGCTAATTCTTGGGTTCTTGCAGTGTTCCAGGTTATTCGTTTGCTGTAGGCAAAGGTATTATGCAGGTTTTCTTAAAACACAAGTGCATTTAAGCTGAGTCTTGTGCAATACCCAACCCGTGTTGAGACTCCAGGCGACCCAGAGTCTCGGCAGACGTCATTCCCAACGTGATCTTGTGCAAAATTGTGCGGCTTGCGACTTTGTAGAAAGCATCCAAGCCAGATGCAGAGCTCCGGGGTCGTGACGAATTCATATAGTTTGCACTATATACAGGGGATAGGAAAAAAATAATAATGGACCAGATATTTTTTTTTTTGTGCAATAAGAAGTTGCAAGAGTATGGAAAATTGAGCTAGTTCTGTATTGATGGTAAGCAAATAGTAATAAAGAATGGACATTCAAATGAAACTGACAATCGGTCAAGGCAGTGGGAGCAGCTTGGGAAAGGTGCAGAGACACCATCTCCTCAGGTTGTTTAACTTGGCATTAAAGCATGGCTAGATTGTTGTAATAGATTTAGTGACAAGGTAGCTTGGATAGCTTGCATTAAGAGTGACATAGAATATATTATTAGACCGTCTGACGTATGGGCCAATCAGCTGGTACAAATCCCTCATGACTTTTGTCTTTTAAACGCTCCATAGCAAAAGTGCCCTTTGTTTTTTTAAATGTACATCTTCTTTGCATTTAATCGTTCGATTGGTTCTTAGCTCGCCTGTAGCAACTAAACATATTGCCACGTTTTAGAGATGGAGAAAATGTCGAAGGAAAGTTTAGGAGTGAATTGATCGTTCTAATGCATCCTTTTTTAAAAACAAACAAACAAACAAACAAAAAAGATAGATATCAGAAATTCAAATTTCGACTTGATTAGAGGACTGACTAAACCCTTTTTCTGTATTTGTGTAACCCTTAAGTATATGTTAAAGGTAAAATGCTTGTCGATATATTTGCATTAAATATGCACTTTTTTTTTCAGGCTTCAACTGAAAACACCATCAGCCACACAAAAAGAGCAATGTGTAGAATGACAATACACCAAGCATTGTCTTACAGACACTAAAATGATAGCGGTCCAGATCGTCGTTGTTGTTTTTTTTAACCTCAATTCTAGACAGCCAATATTTTAAAAGAAGACTTTCAAAGTTAAATGGATTGGCATCTATTCCCCCTTTTGTGCGCCACATAAAGGCACATACAGTATAAGACTGAACAATTTACCTAATTTAGTTGTAGTGATAAGCCCAAAGGATGTAAAAAAAAAAAGAAAGAAAAAGAAAGAAAATTATGTGTGCTTGTTTGTATGTTCAGTAATCCTAGTAACACCTAACCATCAAAACATAATCAACAGCTTCTTACTACCCAGCATGATCCACAGATATATATTTTTTCCGTAGGTGTTTTTCATTTGAAATTAGTCGAATTGGGAAACACCCCTTCTATAGAGTGCTTTTATATTAAATAAAAAAATATATATAAAAAAATGGAAACGGAAAGTTTTAGAGCAAATGCAAAATATGCAATTGTGCCTTTTATATTGTTGTCATGGTAAAACAGTGCTTGGGTTGGACACTAAAAATATTGGACTGTTCCCACTTTTTTTCAACCTGTATATTTAACCCTGTTTATTTTCTGAAAAGCATCAAATGGTATATTTAAGTGAGAGAGAGAGGGGGAAAAAACCCCTTCTACCAAACTCAGATAATGGACCAGTCTTAAATATAATTCATGGGGGAAAAAGAAAGAAAAGAAAGACTATGGTTTGGGAACAGGTTAAACAGGTCAAATTAAAAAGTTACAGTATTGATCTCAGTGACAAGAAATCATGCCTCTCTCTCTCTCTCTCTCTCTCTTTGGTAGATAAATTGACGAATCTTTGTTCATTGTTGCTTTTTTAATAGATGAAGATTTTCTTTGCAGCCATTTTGTTTTAATTCCTGTTTTAGTTCGATTTCACAAGGAACTCAAGTGAACTGTGTTTGCATTTGACACTTTGCACATTCCTAGCTTGACATGCCACTTATGTAAACTTTATATGAATTAGAGGGGGGGAAAAAAGAAGAAGTCATATTAACTTTGATATAAACTCTTACGCTCATTCTGACCTCCGGCTAGGCTAATATTTGGGTCAGTTTCATTCTTGGCTGGCCTACTCTCTTGAGTTTCTGGAAACAAGGTAGATGCTATTTTTATGCGGGGGAGAAAGAACTCCACCTAAGAGATGGAAGGTGTTGGAAGAAAGACTAGGAAATTGTCACTGTTGGAAAGCAAAGATGTGGGGAAATGGAACTGGGTTAAATACAACCATCACTAACAAGATTTGAACAGCATTTGACAAGGCGAAGAATGGAACAAGGTTTCCAGATGGTAAAAAGGCAATGTTCTCTTAAGTGCTGAAAGGAACAACACTAATGTTGGACAATTCCTTGAAGAACGAACCTAGAACTTGGACGAAGGCATCTTTCCTAGCTACCTGGGGTAATCCTTTCAAGCCCTTCTTTTCCTGATATTTTTTTTTGAAGCACTTACATTCAGTGTGGTTACGATCCGTTGTATTATTAATCATGGACTATTGTTCTGCTACTTGGATGTTGGTCGTGAAGCAGAGAACCAACTTATTGTTTATTATGAGTCACTATGCACGCAACTATGCTAAGAAGAAGAAAAAAAAAACATGGCAAAAATGTATTCGATGCTAGTCCACCTCTATTTATGAAAGATTTTGCATAATTTTATTTGCTTTTGTACAGTTTTCTGTAAATAAATTGCTTGTCATTTTTGTCTCTGCAAATTAAAATATAACATGTTAAAAACGGCCGGGCGTGTGTTTGATTTCTAGAAGTAGCAGCATAGGAGAGGAGAGATGATGTAAGTTAGGGTCTCACCCTGCAGTGGGATGGGCAGCCAATAAATTTAATAAATAAATAAAATAAAGCAGGCTGAATAATGGAAGAGGTCTGCTTTCGGAGACGTTTCTCTAGAGCCCTTTGTTAACATCGTAACGCCAGCTTTTTATATATACAATATGTGAACTCTCTAGGACAGGGGTGTCAAACTCGCAACAAAGATTCGGATGATTCCGGATCTCCTTACCTTCCGTCGCGCCCTCAAGACATGGCTCTTTCAGCAAGCGGACCTGACCTAGGGAGGATTTTATACTGGGCTCATTTTAAGGAATTTGGAAGACACAACTCTAAAATTCGGTTTAATTCGGTTTTATAGGGGGGGATTGTATATATGTTTTTGTTTTAAATATGTTGTGCGCCGCCCTGAGTCCCGCTGGGAGAAGGGCGGCATATAAATTAAATAAAATAAATAAATAAATAAATAAATAAACATCACGTGACGTGTCGTGATGTATCGTGACTTTTTTTCCCATTGCCGGCAATGGGGTGGGCACAGTTTCACCATGACGCATCTGGCCTGCAGGCTGGCAGTTTGACACCCCTGCTCTAGTAGGGTCTTGCACACATATAAACATAAAAGATGGGAGATCTAAGTGAGCTCTTTCATTTTATTCCATGTAGCATGTTCATTCTGGAGTTATCTATCAATTAAATGAACGTAGCTGCCTTTTAAACCTAGTGGAAGCGACTAAAGTTGCAGGATCCAATCTGAGTTGGTCACCAGGACCACAGGTTTATTCTTCCAAGATTTCAGGTTTGTGCTGGAGCCCATCTTCAGGGAACTTCTGTCTCTCCAGAACATCTCTCCATTCATCCAGTTTTGGTTACCACAGTTTAAAAAAAGATGCTGAGACTCTAGAAAGAGTACAGAGAAGAGCAACAAAGATGATTAGGGGACTGGAGGCTAAAGCATATAAGGAACGGTTGCTGGAATTGGGTATGTCTAGTTTAACGAAGAGAAGGACGAGGGGGGACATGATAGCAGTGTTCCAATATCTCAGGGTAATGTGATAGCAGTCTTCCAGTATCTCAGGGGCTGCCCCAAAGAAGAGGGAGTCAAGCTATTCTCCAAAGCGCCTGAAGGCAGGACAAGAAGGATGGAAACCAGTCAAGGAGAAAAGCAACCTAGAACTAAGGAGGAATTTCCTGACAGTTAGAACAATTAATCAGTGGAACAACCTGCCTCCAGAAACTGTGGATGCTCCAACACAGGAGATTCTTTTTTTAAAAAAAGTTTTTTATTTATAATACAATTAAAACAAAAATGGACATACGTGGCATTCCAGAGTAAATATTCCTAACAGTTTGTTTCTCGTGATACAAAAACTTAATACATCATCCTTAACCTCTATATAAGCCTCATTCTTCTACACAATATAATTATAT
This sequence comes from Protobothrops mucrosquamatus, assembly GCF_001527695.2. NCBI lineage: Eukaryota > Metazoa > Chordata > Lepidosauria > Squamata > Viperidae > Protobothrops > Protobothrops mucrosquamatus. Next base: position 55,827 of record NW_015389049.1, on the reverse strand, counting down.
ATACAATTATATGTACAGTTATATGTATGTTTCAATACCATTTGTCTGAAATGGCATAAGTTTCCTGAGCAGGGGGTTGGACTAGAAGACCTCCAAAGTCCCTTCCAACTCTATTATTCTATTCTATTCTAAGATGGGCTCCAGCACAAGCCTGAAAGCTTGGAACTTTTGATCTCAGTGACCGACTCAGATTGGATCTTACAATATTGTCCGGGACACGTATATTTGCCTTCATTCACTACTAAAGTATAAAGGTTAAGCTTAACTCCTCTTGAGTGCACTTGTCTTGGAAACAATTTACAATTGTTGAAAGTTTATTTTTTTTCTTTCTTTCCCAGCCCTAGAATTCTCTATGATGTTTTCTCCAAGTATTAACTAAGGCTGAGCCTATTTTACTTATGAATCAAGTCCAGGCTAGCCTGATTCTGTCAACTGCAAAGACTCTAGAACTAAGAACAGAACTGAACAGAGCTGGAAGAGACCTTGGAGGTCTTCTAGTCCAACCCCCTACTCAAGCAGAGAACCTATAGCATCTCAGACAAATGACTGTCCAGTCTCTTAAAAACCTCCAGCGATGAAGCACCCACGATTTCTGGAGGCAAGCTGTTCCACTGATTAATTTTCCTCAGTGTTAGGAAGTTTCTCCTTAATTCCAGGTTGCTTCTCTCTTTGGTCAGTTTCCAACCATTGTTTCTTGTCCTGCCCTCTGGTGCTTTGGAGAATAATTTGACCCCCCTCTTTTTTGTGGCAGCCCCTCAAATACTGGAATGCAGCTATCATGTCACCCCTATTTCTTCTTTTCTTTAGACTAGAGAAATACACTCAGAATAAATAAATAAATAAATAAATAGATTTTGTTCTCACAGAGCACTTTCTATTGTTGTAAACAATGCCGTAGTAATTTTTGTTACTTTGAATTTAGACTCAAAAATTAATTGGGGGTGCATCGCACAGGCTCGGACTTCCTTATCTGTACTGAAACAATTCCAACTTTTCTATATACCTACACATTCCTAGTCATTTTTGTTCCTCAACTTTTCCAACCATTATGTGGTAATAACTTGGCCTAGGGCAGGGGTAGGCAACTTTGGCTCTTTTATGACTCGTGGACTTCAACTCCCAGAATTCCTGAGCCAGCATGGCTCAGCTTGGAAACCTCTCTCTTTCCCCTCAGCTTAGCTGGCTCAGGAATTCTGGGAGTTGAAGTCCACGAGTCATAAAAGAGCCAAGGTTGCCTACCCCTGCCCTAGGGCAAACAGTTGGATAGCCATTAGATGGTAATGAAGATGCAGAAAAGACTAGCTGGCTTTCAAACCTAGTGGAAGCTACCAAAGTTGCAGGATCCAATCCAACTTGGTTACTAGGACCACAAAAATTATTCTTCCAAGCTTTCAGGTGTATTGGCATTTTTGTAGACCAAATCAGATAGCTATCTCTCTATCCCTCCACACAGTCTGAAGGGCCATCTTACACTGAGAAAATGTAATGCATTGGATTTAATTGGCAATTAGAATCTTCAAAGCATTAATTTTATTCGAGCTTATTATTCCAGAAGTTAGAACACAACAATATAGCACGTATTAGTTGACTATAGCCATTCTCCATTTCAGAAAGATGAGTTTCTGGCAGAGGTGAGTTTTGAAAAGTAGAACTGTAACATCCCTGACTCACAGCTTTGCTTGATCCTTTTGACTGCTTGCTGAGCATATAAATATTTCCTCTTAATTTGTCATTCAATTTTGTGTTAACCAAATCTGGTCTATGATTTTTCCTGTTTGAGATCCGAAAGGAAGTCAGCATAAATATCTTAAGAGAGATATTCGGTGTGATGGTTATTGCAACACATCCTCCAGTTTGTACGGCAATCCTGACATTCTGCTGTGGATTTGCCACGTTATGCTTGTTTATATTGATTTATTTGGCTTGATCAAATTCTCAGAACAGCAGACATTTGATTGGTACTTACAGGTCCTAATCATTGCACTGAACAATATTTTAAGCATGCTGGCCTCCTTGAATTGAACTGAATTGCTTTTAAACATTGAATTGCTTTCAACGCTGTTAAGTTTATGAACGAGCCCAGATACTGATTTATCCTCTCAAATGAGTTTAGTTGTGGATATGTAATGTTATTTCTGACACCTGGCCTATTAGTTCTAGAAGGGAAATCAACTGGCTCTCGTAACTGTTATTTAATTACAATGTTAATTACGACATTATTCTAATTATTACAGAAAAAATTCTAAAACACTTTTCCCCCCAGAAATCTATGCCATTCCTTTCCCCCTCCCAGTTGTAGCTCTCTTCTGCAATGAAGTAATATTTGCAGTTGATGATAGAAAGAATAGGAAAATCCTTCCCTTTTTTTAGCCCCCTCTTTCCACTACCCCATGGCAATTAGCGAGTTCTACAAGTTCTATTTTGAGTGGTCATTTCATTGGGCAATTTATTTTATTTTTAATAATAATAATAATAATAATAATAATAATAATAATAATAATAATAATAATAATAATAATAATAATAATAATAATAATAATAATAATAATAATAATAATAATAATAATGTTGGAAGGGACCTTGGAGGTCATATGGTCTATCAGAGGAAATGTGTCTTCATAAAACATAGAATAATAGAATTGGAAGGGACCTTGGAGGTGTTCTAGTCCAACCCCCTGCTCAAGCAGGAGACCCCAAACCATTTCAGACAAATGGCTGTCCAGTCTCTTCTTAAAAACTTCCAGTGTTGGAGCATTCACAGCTTCTGGAGGAAGGTTGTTCCACTGGTTAATTGTTCTCACTGTCAGGAAGTTTCTCCTTAATTCTAGGTTGCTTCTCTCCTTGATTAGTTTCCATCCGTTGCTTCTTGTCCTGCCTTCAGGTGCTTTGGATAATAGCTTGACTCCCTCTTCTTTGTGGCAGCCCCTGAGAGATTAATGGATCCTGGTGGACATCACCTGGTTTCAAACCCTGAAGCGGAGTTGCACAGATTGTCCAAATTCATGCTGCATCAGAATCTCATTTGCTGTTGGATTCTGTCAACTGATCTGTAGCTTATGCAATGGACACTCCCAAAGCTTCTGTTTTACACACAGTTGTACTTAGGGAAAGCTCCGCTGTTTCTGGCTCCAGACTCTGTTAAGTATGTTGTTACTCCCACCAGTTATCTTAGCCAGTTGGACTCTGCAAATCACCAGAAAGAGAAAAGAAGGACTAGGGGTGACAGGATAGCAGTATTCCAGAGAGGCTGCCACAAAGAGGAGGGGGTCAATTTATTTTCCAAAGCACCGGAAGACAAGACAAGAAACAATGGATGGAAACTAATCAAGGAGAGAAGCAACCTGGAATTAAGGAGAAACTTCCTAACAGTGAGGACAATTAACCAGTAGAATGGCTTGCCTTTAGACGTTGTGGGTGCTCCATCACTTGAGTTTTTTAAGAAGAGACTGGACAGTCACTTGTCTGAAATGATATAGGGACTCCTGCTTGAGCAGAGGGCTGGACTAGAAGACCTCCAAGGTCCCTTCCAGTTCTATTCTGATACAAAAAGATACCACTGACTGAAAGATTCTGCTCAGGAGAGGTGGAGACCATTGGACACATACTCCTTCGATGCTCTTTCTATAGAGATATTTGTAAAAAATATATTTTCCCAATAATTAATAGATATCCTGGCCGTTCTGACACTGCTTATCTCCAGTGGCTGCTTAAGGACAAACAAACTGTGATTATAGTGCAGGTGACTAGATTCTGTGCAGCAGCACTGGGGATTTGTCAGAAACATGTGATTAATCCACCATAGAAATCTTACACAATTAATGTAGCAAACTCTTCTGCAATACTATTTTTTTTTCTTCTTCTTTTTTGCATTCTAGTATTCAATGACTATGGGCTCCATAGTTTAAGGATTATATTATATTTCGTTAGGCCATGTGTAACTGACAATTTGGATGCCAAGTTGTGATTTTAATATAGATTTTATCTGCTATTTATGATTTTACTCTAGAATTTTAACTGGATATTCATTGAGTGTTTTTATTTGTTCTGGTCTCGGGTCTTTGACTGTAATAAACTTAAACTACACAATTGTGCACAGTTCTCCTGTGTGGTTAGCCATGCAAAGTAGTTTAGACAAGAAGCACACCCAGAAGTACTAATTCTTACTTTATTTTATGGTTACATTAACACAGTCTTGCAAATCTGTTATCTCAACACCCACCCACCCCAGCCTTTATGGTAAGATCATATGTACTGTTTGAACAAAACCAGAATTAATATATGCTCCTCTTATGCATCATTTTCTGTAGGGTATAATTTGTTAAATAATTTAGCTAAGCAAATTTTAATGCAACTTTCTGAATATTTAGTGTTGTATGCTTTCGTTTCAGATGTACACTATGCAGAGCAAACATTTGGAAGTGTGAAAATCTATACCTAGAATAGAATAGAATAGAATAGAATAGAATAGAATAGAATAGAATAGAATAGAATAGGAGATTGGAATATAGAGTAGAGTAGAGTAGAATAAAATAGAATAGAGATTGGAATACAGAATAGAATAGAATAGAATAGAATAGAATAGAATAGAATAGAATAGAATAGAATAGAATAGAATAGAATAGAATAGTTGGAAGGGACCTTGGGGGTCTTCTAGTCCAACCCCCTGCTCAGGCAGGAAACCCTATACCATTTCAGATGAATGGTTGTCCAATCTCTTCTTTAAAAAAATCCAGTGTTGGAGCATTCACAAGTTCTGGAGGCAGATTGTTCCACTGGTTAATTGTTATAACTGTCAGGAAATTTCTTCTTAGTTCTAGGTTGCTTCTCTCCTTGATTAGATGATATGACTGGATTGTAAAAAATTAATTCTCAAGAGATTATTAGCAGATTTCAATAACTTAATTATTCTAAAATGGGTGAAGGAAATTCATATGTAGCTTGTGTTCCCCAATTGTTAAGTAAAGGGTTCAAAACTACAAAATGTATAATACAGGTAGTCCTTGACTTATCCCCACAATTAATATCTCAGGGGCTGCCACAAAGAAGAGGGAGTCAAGCTATTCTCCAAAGCGCCTGAAGGCAGGACAAGAAGCAACGGATGGAAACTAACCAAAGAGAGAAGCAACCTAGAACTAAGGAGAAACTTCCTGACAGTTAGAACAATTAACCAGTGGAACAACCTGCCTCCAGAAGCGGTGAATGCTCCAACACTGGACGTTTTTAAGAAGAGATGGACAGCCGTTTGTCCGAAATGGTATAAGGTTTCCCACCTGAGCAGGGGATTGGAGTAGATGACCTCCAAGGTCCCTTCCAACTTTATTATTATTATTATTATTATTATTATTATTATTATTATTATTATTATTAAGCTCAAAATTTCTGTTACTAAGTGAGACTGTTCTTAAGTGTGTTTTGCCCCATTTTACAATCTTTCCTGTCACCCTTGTGAAGTGAATCACTGCAGATGTTAAGTAAATAACACGGTTGTAAAGTGAATCCGGCTTCCCCATTGACTTTGCTGGTCAGAAGGTCGCAAAAGGGGATCACATGACCCCGGGGTGCTGCGACCATCATAAACACATGCTAGTTGCTAAGCGGCCGAATTTTGATCACATGACTATGGGAATGCTGCAACTGTCATAAGAGTGAAAGACAGTCATAAATCACTTTATTTTAGTTGCCATTGGAATTTCGAACATTCCCTAAATGAATGGTTATAAATCAAGGACTACCTGCTATAAATAACACTGGAGATTGAATGGTAAAGAGTTCAGAGCAACAGGCTTTTTCCCCCCTTTGTTGTTTTTGAATTAGAGCTTAAGAGAACTAAGGTTGTGGGTTCAATATGCCACACTTCTGTTGATAATAAGAAGTCCCTGCAGATTTAACTCCGCTAGTCATTGCCGGCGATAAGGGGCGATGCTCATCTTCGTTTTAAGACCATTGAGCCAGCACTGTCTGAAGACATGTCCATGGTCATGTGGGCAGTGTGACATCCTGGACTGTTGTTACCTTCCCACTGAAGTGCTACCTATTTATCTACTCACATTTTGGCATGCTTTCAAACTGCTACCATGTTTTCCCGAAAAGAAGACCGGGTCTTATTTATTTATTTATTTAGCCTCCAAAATAGGCACCAGGTCTTATTTTCGGGGTAGGCCTTACCTCACCTCCGGCACCGGCAGCCCCATCCAGCCGGTCCACTTCTTCTGGGGCCAAGTTCTGCAGCTGCATTCGCGCCTGGATTTTGCAGCCAGGCTTTTCCAGAAGGCCTAAGCAGCCGAGTACCGAGCTGTGGATTCAATCCATAACTTGGTCTTCGGCTGCAGAGGTTTTCCAGAACCGAGCTATGGATTGAATCCATAGCTCGGTTCTTCTTCGGGAAAGGCCTGTGACTGAGAAATGCAGGCCTGGCTGCAGAAGAGGCCTCAGAAGAAGAAGTGGGCCGACAAGGAGATGCCTGGCTGCCAGGTAAGTGGGTGCGGGGTGGATGGGGCAGCTCCACACCCTCACACCCCCGCTCTAGCTTGATTTTTAGGTGTGTGCCTCGCCCCAAAACTAGGGCTTATTTTTGGGATAGGGCTTATATTAGGCCCACCCCCCAAAATCAAGCTAGGGCTTATTTTTTGTGTAGGCCTTACTTTTGGGGAAACAGGGTAGATGGGCTGGAGCTGGGATGAGGACGAGAGCTCACCCGGTTGTGTGGCGTTGAGTCTCGAACTTGCGACAAGCCTAGTGTCTTAACCACTGAGCCACTGCCCCATCCCTCTCTTAATAATAGCTGACCTTAAATATTTATATTTGGGTTGGATCCAGTTAGCAGTCTTATGGGAAATCACCATCAGGCTATAGGCTAAATTTCAAAATGTTGCTTCGAGTAAAACCGCATGGGCATAGCTTTTGACTTAAGGGATCCTGTCTTTTCCAAAATACTATAAGTGCAATAAATAAAGCTTGACTGGTAGGGAATTGTCACTTGAATTAAAGTCACAGTAGAAGACTATTTTCCAACATCTCTTAAAAGATTCCAAAGGTGACCTTTTTAACATAAAAGATGATCTCGGGTTCTTAAGTTGAAATTTTTTAAATAAAATAAAATAAAATAAAGGCACTTTTTTTTTGAGCTTCTGCAAAAATCTGACTTGTGGCATGTTTCCTAACCTTTTGATATGTTTATAATTAAAACAGCTTCCCTTTGCATGCAATTGAAGTCATCCCTCTTTTTTTTTAAACCTCCTATTTAACTCCCCTGGCAGGATACAATGAGCCTGTAAAATCGTTCTGTATGGTTCCATAACAGTGGAGTCCAAAAATAGTCTGTTTTTTTTAAAAAATAAAATGTTTGATGGTAGAGCAAACAAAGCTATGGATTTATTAAATAAATAAACGAACTAAAGAAAAACTTCAGAGAACTTCACAGAGATTTTTAGAAGAGAAATAGGGTTAAAATAGAAGAGGGGGTGGGGGTATATTCTAAACAGGCTGCCTGCACAGCATATATCCCCCAGTAGGATTTGAAGGACAAGTCAAAGCCAATTCATAGCCTTCAGCGGGAGAAAAAACCCCCCAGTGCTATTGACTCATTAAATCATATTTCTATTTGCAATAGAGAATAAGACTAATTAATGCATCAGAGAAGCTGAGATAATTTCAAATGTGCAGATGTGTTGCTAGGACCCGCTGACACAAATACAAAGACGAAAAAGAAAAAAAAAGCAGACAACAAAAGAATCTAGCCACCCAACCACCCAGATTATTTAGAATTTCATATTGAAAGGCAGAGACCAAGGGTTTAGGCATCTGAAGCAAATGCTTTGGAGACTGGAATGATGGTTGTTTTCACACAATCTTTCAGTTGCTCTCCAAGGTGATAAATGTATAGCCCCGGATGCATCACTGAAATATTTTCAATAGATTGGCACCATTCGTTTATTTTTTTTTTAATACTCAAAGCTTTTAACAATTGTAAGTATAATGGAATGCTAAATGGAACTTGGCCTACCCATTGTATATGTCGTAGTGGCCTTAGAATGGAAAACAGAACAACAGAATTATAATGGATTTTGGAGGTCTTCTAATCCAACCCCTGTACCACTCTGGATAAACGACTGTCCAATCTTTTCTTAAACATCTTCAGTGATGGAGCACCCATCACTTCTAAAGGCAGACTGTTCCACTGATTAATTGTTCTCACCTTCAGGAGATTTTTCTTTAGTTCTAGGTTGGATCTGTCTTAAATGGTTACTTCTTGTCCTGCCCTCAGGTACTTTGGAGAAGAGGTTGACCACCTCGTTCCCTGTGGCAGCCCCTCAAATATTGGAAGACTGCTATCACGTCACCCCAACATTAACTATTTGCTTTCAGTCTGATGTTTAGGATGTCTGCCATCAATTCTCCCTTGCTGGTTCCGACCTTGAGATCCTAGTTTGAACAAAAACAGGTTTTGTAAGTTTCCTGCTGCTCTGCTTAAATAATGCACTCAAACAATGTTTTCAAAGTAGCTTCTTTAATGATCTGCTTATATCGAGAGAGGCTGTTAATGGTGTTACATAAGCGTAGATGTGAGGCTATGAATTTTCCATCCTGTAGAAAACGCAAGATTTTTTTTTTTTGAAGTTTACCAAGTCAAACTAATAAGCGTGAGCCAGATTTTTTTTAATTTTTTTTTTAAATGAAATAGATCTTCCATTTCATTCTGCTATGTACTCGATTCCTCAGCTTTTCATTTTGTCTTAATGGGAAAATATTTGTAGAGGTTAAACCTTGAAGAAGCTAGTGAAGCAAGTAACAAAGTTACTTCACTCTTTCTCTCACTGTCCTTTTCCTCCGTTAAATACCCCCAGCTATTTTTTTCTACTTCACTGAAAAATATACTAATTCTTTTGTCATTCCCCTGCAGCTTTGAATGGCGGGTTGAAAGTTGCCTCCAAGCGGACAAAAGAAGAAGTTAAACAACTTCTCTTTCTGTGTTCTGGCCCATTCATGATTTTAACCTGTAGCAATCTCTCTCTCTCCCTCTCCCTCCCTCTCCCTCTCCCTCCTTCACCCTCTCCCTCCCCTTCTCTCTCTTCCTCACTCCCTCTCTCCCTCTCCCTCTCTCTCCCTCCCTCTCCCTCTCCCTCCTCTATTCCTCTCCCTCACCCTCCTTCTCTCCCTGTCTCCCTCCCTGTCTCCCTCCCTCCCTTCCTCTCTC
>NW_015389049.1:39311-46224 GCF_001527695.2 Protobothrops mucrosquamatus | reverse complement strand
TGCCTCATTCATTATTCTAGAAGAGACAAATAAAATGGGAAAAGCTTCACTTCTATCTGATCAACATCTGGAAAAGAGAAAGAAAGAAAGAGGAAGTCAGATCTGAATCTAACCAACTTTAAGCCAGGTCAACAGCAGGCAAAGAGATGCTTCCTTACCATTTCTCTTAGTGGTTTCCTAAGTGCAAAGAGAAGATCTTCGCTCTTAATTCAGCAAATCAAGGAGGCTAGTAGACCTTGCAAAATATTGCAGCCCAAATATGTCCTAACTCCAAAATAGCCTGGACTAGCTTAACCAGAAGGATTCTTAAAAGAAGCGATTGAAATAGGCCATTCCAAAAGAAAATCAGAAGGATCTTGGATATATGTCTGTTCTGAGGTTGGCATGTTTTGGTCTTGAAAAGGCTTCAGATCTCTCCTTCTTATCTCGCACAACCTCATACTCCATTGTTTCATTGGCACACATCCCTTTGTGACAGTCTTAAAAAGTATCCTATATACATAGAGGGGGCCAGTGACTCAGCAGTTAAGACACTGTTGGCTGGAAAGCCAGCAGCCCAGGTTTGAGACCCCAGCACCATGCGATGGGGTGAGTTCCCATCCTCGTCCCAGCTCCTGCCAAACTAGCAATTTGAAAGCATGCAAATGCAAGTGGATAAATAGGCACCACTATGATAGGAAAGTAATAGCACTCCATAACATCATCCTGACCACATTACCACAGAATTATCTTCTGACAGCGCTGGCTCAATGGCCTTGAAATAGAGCACCACCCTAACGACTAGTGGAATAAAATCCACAGGGATATATACACCCATACATAAACACACATATACACATTTATTTATTTATTTATTTATTTATTTAATTGAATTTTTACCCCACCCTTCTCCTTGCGGACTCAGGGCGGCTGACAGCCTGATAAAAACAAATACAAAAAATACCCCAATACTATCGTTAAAAAACATAATTAAAATGAAATATTAGATTTGGCCTTTGTTAATTTAAAATTGTTTTTAAAACCCCGCTAAAAATTTCCCCTTAGGCCAGTCCTGCTAGTTGAAATAGCCATGTCTTAAGGGCGCGGCGGAAGAAAGGGAGATCCGGGATCACCCGGATCTCTGGGGGTAGTTCGTTCCAGAGGGTGGGAGCTCCCACCGAGAAGGCCCTCCCCCTGGGGGTCGCCAGCCGGCACTGTCTGGCTGACGGCACCCTGAGGAGACCCACTCTGTGGGAGCGTACCGGCCGATGGGAGGTAATCTATATATACATACATATACAATCTATATATACATACATATGCTATATATACATACATATACAAACACATACATATGTATGCATGTATGCATATATACACATCATCATCATCATCATCATCTGCCACATAACACCCCAGATTTAACAATTGTCGATAAAAAAGACAAAAAAAAGTCTGGATAGTGGACGTGGCAGTGCCTGGAGACAGCAGAATAGACGAGAAAGAACTGGAGAAGATAACAAAATATAAAGACCTACAAATAGAAATAGAAAGACTGTGGCAAAGGCAAGCAAGGGTAGTACCAATAGTAATAGGCGCCTTGGGTGCAATCCCAAAAGAACTGGAGCACCACTTGAACACTATTGGCATTGACAAATTCGCCATTAGTCAATTGCAAAAGGCGGCCTTACTAAGAACCGCTTCCATCCTGCGACGAGATCTGTAATACCATCAAATACCCATATCTGCCTGTCCCAGGTCCTTGGTGAGGACTTGATAGGTAGACAAAAATGCCAAACCCAGTCTGAACATCTGGCTGACTGTGCGATGAACGATAATGACGACGACGACAACAATAACAATGACAATAACAACAACAACAACAACAATAATAATAATAACAACAACAACAACAACAACAACAACAACAACAACAATAATAATAATAATAATAATAATAATAATAATAATAATAATAATAATAATAGAGTTGGAAGGGACCTTGGAGGTCTTCTAGCACAACTCCCTGCTCAGGCAGGAAATCCTACACCATTTCAGACCAATGGTTGTCCAATCTCTTCTTAAAAACTTCACAGACCATTTAGAATACATAATGGAAAAAAAGAGTCTTGACCACCACTTTATAAAGCCTTAGTAAGACCACACCTGAAATACTGCATCCAGTTTTGGTCACCATATTATAAAAAAAAAAGAAGTTGTGGGTGCTTCATCCCTGGAAGTCTTTAAGAAGAGATTGGACAGTCGTTTGCAAGTGTCTCCATTGCGGACCTTCCTAGAAAAATCCCAACAACACAAAACACACACACACACACACACACGCATATTGGATGGGGCAGTTGTCCTATTATCTCACTACTGCAATCTGATTCCTGTGACAGTTTGCTTTCTTTGGGGCTACAGAATATTTGGTCTCAATTATCCAACTGATTAAAAAAGCTACACATCACAGAATTTTGGCCTGCAGGTATGGAGTTTTCAAAAAAAAAATATTTGCAATTATCTTCTTCTTTTTTTTAAATTTAGGCAAACAGAAAGAGAAAATGTATTTTGAATAGATGCCATTTGTTGAAATGCCGTTTGTTGAAAACATATGAAGACCGGTTGAAGGAATTGCATGTGTCTAGCAGTGTTCTGGTGTTTTAGGGTCTCCAACAAAGACGAGGGGGTCAGACTATTTTCCAAAGCACCAAAAGGCAGGATGAGAAACAGTGGATGGAAACTAACCAAGGAGAGAAGCAACTTAGAGCTAAGGAGAAACTTCCTGACAGTTAGAACAATTAACCAGTGGAACAACCTGCCTCCAGAAGCTGTGAATGCTCCAACACTGGAGGTTTTTAAGAAGAGACTGGGCAGCCATTTGTCTGAAATGGTATGGGGTCTCCTGCTTGAGCAAGGGGTTGGACTAGAAGACCTCCAAGGTCCCTTCCAATTCTATTATTCTACGTTCTATGAAGACACATTTCCTCCGATAGACCATATTTAAACTGTTCAAATGCTGTGATTCTTAATCTACTCAAAACTAGATTTTTGCTAGGTGCTTCTAGGTAGGCTCCCCATCATTATAATAGGCCTAATTGTCTTGATTTTGCGCTTTTCATGGCCCCCATGAATCATAACAAATTTATCTCCAGGAGCTTTTTTAAAAACCAAATTTAGTCATTCAGTTTAGAAATGAATTGAAAACACAGGCAACAGGAGAGAATTTGGGAGAGGAAAGAGTAACAAGGGATAACTCTGAGCATGCTAATTAAATCTCCATTCATTTTTGATCCAACTCTAGCAGTATGATTTTGGTTTTAGCATGAGACTATGTATTATTTTTTAGCAACTGTACTTCCTCAACATAATTTCTGAGTGTTATAATTCCATCCCAAAGGTTTGTGATCCAGATGCTTTCAGAAGCAATGAACTTAACATAAACCCTCCAGATTTACCTCCTCAGCTAGATTGCTTTAATGAGTAGCTTCCTTGAGGCTCTTATGCTTAGTATGTACTAAGTAGAGCACACAAGGACTGACCTTATTTGTGCTTGTTCGGTCTCTGATCTCCATTCTCTACCCAGACTTGTTTACCTGGCTCCATCCACGGGGATGATTAAAATGAGATGAAATGAATTTTCCCAAACTGGAGAGAACCACAGGACGGAAGCAAAAAAAATAAAATAAAAATGAATCAATGATGTGGCCCTGATCACCTCATTTTTATCTCCTTTCTGCTACAATATGTAAATTACCATCATTAATGTAGGCAACCGAAGCCAAAGTAATTGGTGCTTTTTATCAAGTCTCTTGTGGAAGTGTGCTAAACATACTCCTTGGGTCATAAATGCACTGAACTTCCCATATCGCAGTAATTGACTGCACAAGCACCAACCCAAGAAATGAATCTTTGCAAGCATTAAGAGCATCTGGGTAGATTATGCTCATTTCTAAACAGACTCCATACATTGGATGTAAGGTATTCTTCATGCTGGTCTCTGATGTGTAAACAAGAAAACGGGGAATGGCTATTTTCCCCAAGGGATTTATCTCATAGATAGGAATGCTTAGACCAAATAGATATAGATAGATAGATAGATAGATAGATAGATAGATAGATAGATAGATAGATAGATAGATAGATAGATAGATAGATAGATAGATAGATAGATAGATAGATAGATAGATAGATAGATAGATAGATGGACAGATGGATAGATGGATAGATGGATGGATGGATGGATGGACGGACGGACGGACGGACGGACGGATAATAGAAGAGATAGATAGATAGATAGATAGATAGATAGATAGATAGATAGATAGATAGATAGATAGATAGATAGATAGATAGATAGATAGATAGATAGATAGATAGATAGATAGATAGATAGATAGATAGATAGACAGACAGACAGACAGATAGATAAATGATATAGATAGATATATAGATAATGATAGATATGATACATGATTGATAGATATAGATAGATAGATAGATAGATAGATAGATAGATAGATAGATAGATAGATAGATAGATGGATGGATGGATGGATGGATGGATGGATGGATGGATGGATGGATGGATGGATGGATGGATGGATGGATAATAGATGAGATAGATAGATAGATAGATAGATAGATAGATAGATAGATAGATGATAGATAGATAGATAGATAGATAGATAGATAGATAATTATAGATATGATATATGATTGATAGCAGGGCTTTTTTTCTCGGAGAAAAGGTGGCGGAACTCAAACCTGGCCACGCCCTCATCAAACCCTAGGACCGCCCCTTTAGAGAACAGGAATGCAAGTAAAATTTGGGAGGGGCTATTTTCGGTGTGGGAGGGGCTATTTCCGGTGCGGCTGGCCCGGAAAAAGGTGCCGGAACGCCGTTCCGCCGCGTTCCGGCTGAAAAAAAGCCCTGATTGATAGATATAGATAGATGATAGATAGATGATATAGATAGACAGATATAGATAATGATAGATAGATAGATAGATAGATAGATAGATAGATAGATAGATAGATAGATAGATAGATAGATAGATAGATAGATAGATAGATACTGTAGATAGATAGATAGATAGATAGATAGATAGATAGATAGATAGATAGATAGATAGATAGATAGATAGATAGATAGATAGATAGATAGATAGATAGATAGATAGATAGATAGATAGATAGATAGATAATATGGGAGGAGGAGCTGCCTTCCATGGTAGATCCCAGAGCATGTAGGATAGAGAAAAGACAGGAGCAGTGGAGATCTGCCAGATTACTCAGGAGAAGGCCCCGCCCATTTTGATGGGCTGCACCAGAAAGCTATTTATCACAGCAGGCAGAGGGATATTAAATTTTGCTCCCAAAGACGCATTAGGGATTATTTTCCAGTTAGGTCTTATTTTGGGGGGAAATACATCCATCTGGCTGACGATCTAAACTGGGGCTTATTTTGGGGGTAGGGCTTATATTACGAGCATCCTGAAAAATCACGCTAGGACTTATTTTTCGGTTAGGTCTTATTTTGGCGGAAATATGGTCGCTACTTGTGATTGCTCACTTTCAAATTGCTAGGAGTTCACTCTTCCAGGCAGCAGCACCCAGCTTTCAAACATGGGCTTGCTGATCAACAACCTCACAAGCCAATGCCGATCTTCACCAAGAGACCTTAAACACCAGCTTCATTTGTAGGGTTGACTATTATCTCTCATTAACTTCAATGAAGTGTCTCAGAATAGCTATAATAAAATATTCCTTCATTTCAGTAATATCCTCCCCATTCCTACTTATTTCAGAAACGCAGCACGTCCACCTCCTTTCCAAAACAGATATTAACATTCAGAAAGGGGAGTCAAAGCTCAGATCAGCTCCAAGCTTGGCAATGATGTGTATATTCCCAGGGTAAATTGAATTAGCTTTTACTTATAGTATAATGGGTACAGGGACAATCCTGCTCAGTTGCTGTCATTATGTATTTCTAATGAACATAGCCAACATTAGGAATTGCAAGAATTAGTGTGCTCAATGGCTATTCCACCTTCAAGCATAAGGACATGTTTTCATACCCAAATACATTTGGATGTTGAGCCTTAGCACGTCTGTCTATCATTGTGTGAGCTACCGTTCCCCATGTCTCCATCCCAGAATAATCTTTTAAAGCAAAAAAGCTGAACAAAAGTGCCAAATGTGGTCTCCAGGCCCAATGGAGGCCATTCTTGGTATGGTCTTTTGGAAGGTGGGGGAAAGGGCAGGCAAGAGTGTCGCAGAAATTTTGATTTAATTAATTTGGAAGAAAGCATTCTGACTATTGTTAATCAGATTCCATTTGGACGAGACTGATATTTTTCTGACTAATATCTGCTTCGCAAATTATGCATGCGTATAAAAGTCAAATATTTTCCTTTCAGTGTTTTGAAAGATACAGTTGACTAGGTACCACTAAAAAGTGAAAAAAACTATCCCAAAATAATCTTTTAAAGCAAGAAAGTTGAACAGAAGTTCCAAATGCATTTTCTCAACCCAACTGAAACTATTCTTGGTATGGTCTCCTGGGTGGAAGGGACAGAGCTAGGAAGAATGCCCAGTAATTTTTGATTTAATTAGCTTAGAAGAAAACATTTTGACTCTTGTTAATCAGATTCCATTTGGACGAGGGTGGTATTTTCTGACCAATACTTGCTGCACAAATTATGCACACATTTTATTTATTTATTTATTTATTTATTTGATTTGTATCCCGCCCTTCTCCTCACCGGACTCAGGGTGGCTGACAGCCTTATAAAACAACATTACAACAAATATCAATATTAAAACCAGATTAAAAGAAAATATTTGTAAAGGCCTAGTCGTTAAAATTACCCTTAAAAACCCCACTAAAATTCCCTAGGCCAATCCCGCTTGTTGGAAAAGCCATGTCTTTAGG
>NW_015389049.1:32165-36335 GCF_001527695.2 Protobothrops mucrosquamatus | reverse complement strand
TATGGAAAATGGAATAGAATAGAATATGGAAAATATAGAATAGAATAGAATAGAATAGAATAGAATAGAATAGAATAGAATAATAGAATGAAGAACTGAATGGAATAGAAGGGAATGGAATAGAATAGAATAGAATAGAATAGAATAGATATTGGAGAATAGAATAGAATAGAATAGATATTGGAGAATAGAATAGAATAGAATAGATATTGGAGAATAGAATAGAATAGAATAGAATAGAATAGAATAGAATAGAATAGAATAGAATAGAATAGAATAGAATAGAATAGAATAGGATAGGACCTCTATCTATCTATCTATCTATCTATCTATCTATCTATCTATCTATCTATCTATCTATCTATCTATCTATCTATCTATCTATCTATCTATCTTTCTTTCTTTCCTTCCTTCCTTCCTTCCTTCCTTCCTTCCTTCCTTCCTTCCTTTCTTTCTTTCCTTTCTTTCTCTCTTTCTCTCTTTCTTTTTTTCTTCTCTTTTGGAGCTTATACAGGTAGTCCTCGACTTATGATCACAATTGTGCACAAAATTTCTGTGGCTAAGTGAGACCTTTGTTAAGTACGTTTTTGCTCCATTTTACGTCTTTTCTTATCACAGGTGTTAACTGAACCACTGCAGTTGTTCAATGACTAACACAGTTGTTAAGTGAATCTGGCTTCTCTCCATTGTCTTTGCTTGTCCGAAGACTGCAAAAGGGGAACACACGAAGCTGGGACACTGCAACCATCATAACTATGAGTCCAAATTTTGATCACGTGACCCTGGGGATGTTGCAACGGTTGTAGGTGTGAAAAAAAGGGGTCCTAAGTCATTTTTTTCAGTGTCATTGTAACTTTGAACGGTCACTAAATGAGGTGTTGTAAGCCAAGGGCTACCTGTACTTTAACTTTCTGAATAAAATAAAAAAATATTGTGGAAAATTTGGAAAGCATATTTTGCTTCAGCCTTTGTTGTTGTTAATTGCGAAGTCATGTCCGACCCATCGCGACGCTATGGACAACGTTCCTCCAGGCCTTCCTGTCCTCTACCATCTTCTGGAGTCCATTTAAGCTCACGCCTACTGCTTCAGTGACTCCATCCAGCCACCTCATTCTCAGTCGTCCCCTTCTTCTCTTGCCCTCCATCTTCCCCAGCATTAGGCCCTTCTCCAGTGAGTCCTTCCTTCTCATTCGGTCGCCAAAGTACTTGAGTTTCAACTTCAGGATCTGGCCTTCTAAAGAGCAGTCAAGGTTGATCTTCTGTAGGACTGACCAGTTTGATCACCTTGCAGTCCAGGGGACTCGCAGGAGTCTTCTCCAGCACCATAGTTCAAAGGCCTCAATTCTTTGGTGCTCAGCCTTTCTTATGGTCCAACTTTCACAGCCATACATTGCAACTGGGAAAACAATGGCCTCGACTATACGTACTTTTGTTGGCAGAGCTTCAGCCTTAGAGAGGACCATTAGCAGAAGACTGACTGAAAGAAAATTCAGAGAGGAGATGAGTTGGGTTGGGTTTGACTGTTAGGGGCTAAATCTGTAAGCTCTTAGATAAGAAAAGTGACAGACAAAATAGTATTTCCCACTATCTCCTCCCCCCCCAAACAACAAGAATGCATAGAAACTCAAACAACTGATAAAGGAAAGAATGGGGAGGATTTTTTTTAAAAAAAGTCATTTTAATCTAGTTTTCCTCAGAATAGTTTGAGAGAACAGGGAAAGATGATTCCTGCTAAGAGATTGAACCCCCTGACTGAAGTAAATGGGATTTTCTTAATATTTAGTTATCAAAAAGAAAAATTATGGGGTTTTGAGTCAAGCTCGTAAGAATCTGCTGCGTAGACAATTGAATTCATGTGCTGTCAATATTTCAGCACCAGGTTCTATTTTTGGATTCCACAGTGAAACAACATGCAACAATAATTACACTGCTTGCAGCTGACTTTTAAATATATATATATATATATTTCTTGCCAAGCCATGTTGCTTCCAAAATTCCCCCTTATACACAGGAAGGGCAAATTTCAGAAATGAAACAATTGTGGAAAAAAGATTTAACTCTCCGCAGTCCACTTCTTAATCTAGAACGTGGAGCAAAGTACGAGGGCAATTCGGAAATAAACCTGCATTTGGTTATCAATGACAGACACTCGCAGATACAGAACTTTTATCATACACATTAGAAAACTGCAACATTACATTACTTTTCGACATCATCGCCGTTCAAATTGAGGCACTTGTCACAACGTCTTACAAGGTTTGAAATTCCTTAGGAGTTGTCGCTCAGCGCCAAATCTGGGCTATGGGGGGATGATCAAAAATATCCCAACAGAACTGCTTCAAAAGTTCTTGGGTGCATCTAGCGGTGTGCGGGCAAACATTGTTGTGAACCAACACCACACAGGAAGTCAGCAGGCCCCAACGCTTGTTATGGATGGCTCATCTGAGTTTTTGTAACGTTTCACAGTAGACTTCTGAGTTGATGGTCAAACCACGCTCTGTGAACTTCACTAGCAGTACTCCTTTGGCATCTTCACATTTGGCGGGATTTTCTATGGCACCACTTCCGGTGTGGTGTCGATTCACTATAATGCTCACCCGCACACCCCTACACGCACCCAAGAACTTTTGAAGCCGTTCCATTGGGATGTTTTTGATCACCTCCCTCTTATAGCCCAGATTTGGCGCCGAGTGACTCCTACTAAGGAATTTCAAACCTTGGAAGATGTTGTGACAAGTGCCTCTATTGGAATGGCGATGATGTCAAAAAATAATGTAATGTTATAGTTTTCTAATGTGTATGATAAAAGTTCTGTATCTGCGAGTGTCTGTCATGGATAACCAAATGGAGGTTTATTTTCAAATTGCCCTCGTAATATTTTTAGCTGAAATATTAATGAGTGGCAGGCTGTCCTGATTGCATTAAGATGCAAACGCTATTGTTTGCATGTCCAACCGTTAATAAGTCAGAGGGTGCTGTCCTGATTGCATTAGAATTCAAGTGGAGTTCTCCAGAAATTCCATAGCCTTGAGTTTTCACTAGATAGCTATCTCCACCTATCACTTTAACTGATTTTATTAGAGGCCAAATTCTGCCAGATATTAAAGTGCTAGGAGGAGCCATTGCAATACAGGACTTTATGATGGGGCCTACGACCACTCACCATAGCCAACTCATCACAGCCAACTCAAAACAGCCAAGTAATCAAGGAGAGAAGCAACCTAGAACTAAGGAGAAACTTCCTGACAGTTAGAACAATTAACCAGTGGAACAACCTTCCTCCAGAAGCTGTGAATGCTTCAACACTGGACGTTTTTAAGAAGAGACTGGACAGCCATTTGTCTGAAATGGTACTATAGGGTTTCCTGCCTGAGCAGGGGATTGGACTAGATGACCTCCAAGGTCCCTTCCAATTTTACTATTATTATTATTATATGGATCATCGCACAGTCAGCCAGATGTTTAAACTGGATTTGGCATTTTGTCTACCTACCCAGTCCTTTCCAAGGACCTGGGATAGGCAGATGTGGATGTTTGATGGTATTACAGATATCGTCGCAGGATGGAAGCAGTTCCTAGTAAGGCCGCCTTTTGCAATTGACTAATGGCGAATTTGTCAATGCCGATGGTGTTCAAGTGGTGCTCCAGTTGTTTTGGGATTGCACCCAAGGCGCCTATTACTATTGGTACCACCCTTGCTTGCTTTTGCCACAGTCTTTCTATTTATATTTGTAGGTCTTTGTATTTTGTTATCTTCTCCAGTTCTTTCTCGTCTATACCTCTGTCTCCAGGCACTGCCACGTCCGCTATCCAGATTTTTTGTCACTATTATTATTATTATTATTATTATTATTATTATTATTATTATTATTATTATTATTATTATTATTATTATTATTATTATTATTATTATTATTATTATTATTATTATTATCATTATCATTATCATTATTATTATCATTATTATTATCATTATTATTATTATTATTATTATTTTTCTATAAAATTTTTTATTGTTTTTATCATAGAAAAAAGAAATACATCACAGATATTACACAATGTTATATCCCATCCCCCCACCCCCCGGACTTCCCAAACCAACCTAGGCTAATATTCAAATACAAGTACACAAATATTAATATCTCTAACTCCAAAGTCTAAACTTAAACA
>NW_015389049.1:26462-28794 GCF_001527695.2 Protobothrops mucrosquamatus | reverse complement strand
GATGCTGGCTGTCAAACCGGCTTTTACGCAAAACAGGCGGGAGGCAGCAAACAGCTGCGACCGACGAAATCGCCTGCCACCGGAAGTCCCCATTATTATTATTATTATTATTATTATTATTATTATTATTATTATTATTATTATTATTATTATTATTATTATTATTATTATTATTATTATTATTATTATTATTATTATTATTATTATTATTATTATTATTATTATTACCAACTCTCTATGGGACAACTTTCTGAACAAGAATTACACTAATATCGAAGAAACAGTGGAATCCAATCCTTAAAGAAAAGAGGGGCCAAATGAAATGTGAATGACGAAAATGTACATTTTTTCAAAAATTGTTTGAAATAATTAAATTGAATAGTTGAATTGTCCCACAGTAAGTAGTCCCATGCTGAGTTGTCCCATCAAGTTGGCTCTGATGAGTTGTCCCACTCCAATGATGACGAGAGGCATGATGTGTAAAGGGACATCTTATCCCATTGGATGGAAGAGAGGGATCTCTGTTTTTTTAACCAATGTTGACAGCTTCTTGTCTTGAGAAGAACTGCCTTGTTTGGCACCTGCTATTCTCTCTCTTTCCCTCTTCAAAGTCGCTCCTAAGCCATTTACCCTTTTGCTCTCGACAGCACTTAAAGACTTTAAAAAGCGCTTCCCGTGGTGAAGAAACCACGGTGGTCAGGGCTGGATTAGCGCAGCGTGGAAGAGATAGACACGCGGCAGTAATAGCATTAAATGCTCTACTCCTTGTTTTTCCTCTCATTAAGGGATAGAAGTGCACCACAGCCTTACAACAGGGCCGGGCAATTTAGTTCAAAGGAAGTAAGTGCAGCAAAAGTTAGCCTTCCTTTGGAAGCAGGTTGACAACCTCTGAAAAGCCGTGGCTTTCGAATGTCTGGATGACTTGTGAAAGGACAAATAATGCCCTGTTGTTTTTATTCTTTTCTCCGCAATTCTCATTTATTTATTTATTTTCTTGTGGATAGGATTATTTTTTGTGTGGGCTGCAAAGCTCTGGATGACTACTAAATATAAGGAACGGCTGCTGGAATTGGGTATGTCTAGTTTAATGAAGAGAAGGACGAGGGGGGACATGATAGCAGTGTTCCAATCTCTCAAGGGCTGCCCCAAAGAAGAGGGAGTCAAGCTATTTTCCAAAGCACCTGAAGGCAGGACAAGAAGCAACGGGTGGAAACTGATCAAGGAGAGAAGCAACCTAGAACTAAGGAGAAACTTCCTGACAATTAGAACAATTAACCAATGGAACAACCTGCCTCCAGAAGCGGTGAATGCTCCAACACTGGAAGTTTTTAAGAAGAGACTGGACAGCCATTTGTCCAAAATGGTATAGGGTCTCCTACCTGAGCAGGGGCTTGGACTAGATGACCTCCAAGATCCTTCCAACTCCATTATTCTATGTTCTAGTCCAGGGGTAGGCTCTTTTATGACTCGTGGACTTCAGGTATGTCTAGTTCAGTGGTTCTTAACCTGGGCGGTACCGCCCCCCAGGGGGCGATTTCATTTTTCAGGGGGGCGATGGAATGAAAAGGGGCGGCGTGGGGGCGATGGAATGAAAAGGGGGCGATAGGGGGCGATGGAGCAAGATGTTTTGGGGACACTTTTGAGCCTTCCCCTGCAGCTCCGAGCGTCCTCCGCCATTTGTAGAGAGAGACAGAGAGAGGCACTTGTGCTTCTCTCTCTCTTTCTCTCTCATGCAGATTTGCCCCCTCGCAGGGCTCCTGATTGGCCCTGTGCCCAGACGCCCCGCCCTCTGGGAGAAGCACGGCCAGGAAGTCCCTTTCCCTGGCTGGCTCCATCGAGGTACACGTGGTCGGGCAACCGCACGGGGAAGCCTGGAATCCCCGCTGGGAGCAGCCAGCCAGAGCCTCTGCTGAGCAGGCCAGCCTTCCCGCAAGCCACAGCCCTGAGAGAGAGCAGCCCCTGTGATCTCCAGCCGCGGGACCATTGGCCCAGCTGGCTGGGAAGGTGCGCCAGAGTCCTGGCTGCTTTGTCAGCGAAGATTGTGAGGTGAGAAGAAGATGGGGGGGAGAAAGGGAGGGAGAGGAAAGAGAGAGGAAGAGGGGAAAGAGAAAAAGAGAGAGAGAAAGAGAGAGGAAAGAGAGAGAGAGAGGAAGTGCAAGTGCCTCTCTCTCCCCCTCTCTTTCTCTCTCCTCACCTGGAGAAAGAAGGGGGGAGGAAGGGAGAGGAAAGAGAAAAAGATAGAGAGAAAGAGAGAGGAAAGAGAGGAAGCACAAATGCCTCTCTCCCCCCCTCTCTTTCTCTCTCCTCACCTGGAGAAAGAAGGGGAGGGAGG
>NW_015389049.1:17320-23317 GCF_001527695.2 Protobothrops mucrosquamatus | reverse complement strand
CGTGAAGTAAAATCCCCTTTTGTGATCTTCCGACAAGCCAAGTCAACGGGAAAGCAGATTCTTCTAACAACCATGTCACTAATTTAACACCTGCAGTGATCCACTTAAGAACTGTGACAAGAAAAGTCATAAAAATGGAGCAAAAGTCACTCAACAGATGTCTCATTTAGCAACAGATATGTTGGGCTCCATTGTGGTCATATGTCAAGGACCACATCTGTACCAGAAAGTGCCAGGCAAGGGGAAAAAAAAGAATTAGTATTGGGTGTGCATTTATGGGAGAAATTAGCCTTTATATAGAAGTATAAAATCTATAAACCTGAACTGTTTGATCAGCTATACGAAGCAGATCGTCATCCTAAATTTGTACAGCTGAGTCATTCAAGTTGTGCAACTATCTTCTACCTCAAGGTTATCTGAGAAGATGCATCTCGTTGTGTTGCAAACATCACGCAAAACATAGGCAACTGTGCAAAACCTATGCACAGGGCAACAGAGTGAAACCGTTGTCACGCCAGCCTGCTCTGACAGCTGACCTTGAATAAAATTTGCAAGCAGGCTTGAAATGCACGGAGACCCAGTTGTATACACAACATATACACATACACACACAAACACACAAACACATTCTATCAGAAAAGTAATGAGTGTTCTGTAGTATTCTTTCATCAGAATAAGCTTGTGAGGGGTTCCCAAAATAAGACAATGTAACTCACTTTTTTTGTTTCTAAATAATATGTAGGCTTGCATGGAAATATCTGACTTATCCAATAATGCAATAATAAGTTTGCAAATTCTCCTTCCGGTGCCATGTTGTTATGTTACCAAATTTTGCAAAAGTTACTCCCCTCCAGTATTTAACTTGTTCAGCCTTAATGTGTCTTTCTTTCTTTCTTTCTTTCTTTCTTTCTTTCTTTCTTTCTTTCTTTCTTTCTTTCTTTCTTTCTCTCTCTCTCCTTCCTTCCTCCCTTCCTCCTCTTTCTTTCTTTCTTTCTTTCTTTCCTTCCTTCCTTCTTTCTTTCTTTCTTTCTTTCTTTCTTTCTTTCTTCTGTCTTTTCCTTCCTTCCTTCCTTCCTTCCTTCNCTTCTCCTTTCTTTCCTTCCTCCTCGTTACCTTCCTTCCTTCCTTCCTTCCTTCCTTCCTTCCTTCCTTCCTTCTAGATTCTTTCTTTCTTTTTTCCTCCTTCTCCTTTCTTTCCTTCCTTCTCCTTACCTTCCTTCCTTCCTTCCTTCCTTTCTTCCTTTCTTCCTTCCTTCCTTCCTTCTAAATTCTTTCCTTCCTATCTCCCTTCTTTCCTTCCTTCCTTCTAAATTCTTTCCTTTCTATCTCCCTTCCTTCCTTCCTTCCTTCCTTCCTTCCTTCCTTTCTTTCTTCCTTCCTTCCTTCCTTCCTTCCTTCCTTCCTCCTCACCTCCCTCCCTCCCTCTGAATGCACAAAACGATATGCAGGCAGTCTCCCTTCTTTTATGCCCCAACTTTGAGAGAATGACTGCCCCCAAATTACTCACTGAGTTGCTTGATCTGAAGCTGAGCTTGAAGCTGAGTCTTCGGGTCAAAATTCATGGCAGGTTAATCAATGGTTAATTTTAACACACGGTTTCCCACTACCCCCCCCACACACACTATATTTTCTATTTTGATATTATTCCCCGATTCTTATAAAATATTACCGAGAGGAAGGGAGAGAGAAAGAGAATGAAAGAGACAGAGAACAGTTTCTTTTTCTCTGGCTAATTACCTCGTGTTTCAGCTGGAGGTCACCTATATGAAAAGATTCAAGAGAAACATTTGACAATAAAGACCCAAGTGTAAAATGTGTTGCATATCATTAAACAGCTGGCATGAATAGACCACAGACTAGTCACTACTCATAGGTGCACGTTAGCCATTTAAGGAAAATGAACCAACCTAGAAAGAAGGAGAACCAATCTAGAAATAAGGAGAAACTTCCTCACAACGAGAACAATTAATCCATGGAATGACTTGACTCCAAAAGTTGTGGGTGCTCCAACACTGGAGGCTTTTGAGAAGAGAATGGACAACGATTTATCCAAAATGAACTAGAAGACCTCCAAGGTCCCTTCCAACTCTTTTATTCTGTTAAAGAAAAGTCTACAGCGGGGGTAGTCAACCTTGGCTCTTTTATGACTCATGGACTTCAATTCCCAGAATTCCTGAGCCAGAATTCCCAGAATTCCTGAGCCAGAATTCCTGAGCCAGAATTCCCAGAATTCCTGAGAATTCCCAGAATTTCTGGGAGTTGAAATCCACGAGTCATAAAAGAGCCAAGGGTGACTATCCCTGGTCTACAGTATAAATTTCACACATAGGCCTTAATCCAGGGGTCTTCAAACTTGGCCCTTTTATGACTTGTGGACTCCAATTCCCAGAATCCCTCAGCCAGACACGCTGGCTGAGTTGAATTCTGGGAGTTGAAGTCCACAAGTCATAAAAGGGCCAAGTTTGAAGACCCCTGCCTTAATCCAACCAGGTGGGGCATACATAGCTTTCTCAGAAAACAAACTTAGTGACAGGAAAGAATATTGTACTTTGCTTCAAGTATTTTTCAGACACGTTCTTAAGGCGGTGTTCCTCCATCTTGCCAACTCCTAATCTATGAAGCTTTCAGCTTTTCCCAATGGTGGCTGGGAGAATTCTGGGAGCTGAAGTCCATCCTTCATAGACTTAATAAAGCTGAGAAACATTGTTCTAATCATGGGCAAATGTGTGTTTTCTTCTTAAAAGGTTTGCAAGTGGCGAGGCCAACGGGTGGATGCGTTGTGTGGATAGCAACATTCAGCCAGGTGAAATCAGTGTCTCTGCTTGTCTATGGAGATTCTCCATCATCCAGGTCATAGGATAATTTATTTATGATATCTTTCCTCTGAATCCATTGGAAATCTGCGGCACTGACTCTTAGAGGTTGTTTATATCATGTAACCATTTTTAAACTGTAAGTATTAGAATTTTGATGCCACCCATAACAGTGCACTTTCTATCTTTAACAACAAGTGACCCCTCCTGTCACATGGAATGCTACAACTTACAAAAAACCCAACCAAGAACTAATTAGGACCAAGAGTGGAACAAAACAGCACATAGAAGGGTCTCCTATAAAGAGATCATCAATTTATGTACATGGAATTTAAAGAAACATGGTGCGAAGTCTATGTGTCTTTCTTCATAAGGTGTTTCCAAGGAATAACAAATTCCACAGATTCTTTTCTTGTCCCTATGCATGAACTCCCTTCAAGAGGAGGCAATAGGAATCATCATAATAATTAGGATATGAAGATCCCTAAGATAGTGGGAAGCGAAGGCAGTAAGCTTAACTCTTTGCTATGTAGTGTTCTGTCTCAGCCTACAAGAGTCCTTGTTATGCTCACAAGGAGAAACCCCTCTTCCAAGAAACAGGCAGGAACCCCAAGAAAAAACCAATCCCTTTTATTCTCACAGATCTGAGTCAATGTCCAAGGCAAACAAACACAGTCCACAGAAACTCGATTCCTCAACACGAACGGTTGC
This sequence comes from Protobothrops mucrosquamatus, assembly GCF_001527695.2. Classification (NCBI taxonomy): domain Eukaryota; kingdom Metazoa; phylum Chordata; class Lepidosauria; order Squamata; family Viperidae; genus Protobothrops; species Protobothrops mucrosquamatus. The sequence continues at coordinate 19,793 of NW_015389049.1, read as the reverse complement.
CTTCGGCAACCAGCACCTCCTACACCTTCCCTTTTATTATTCAGCCAAGGCGTGGCTTNTACATCCAAATGTTATGTATCCTGTTTTTTCGCCCCAGGCTTTTGGACTTCCTGCTCATCGTGATAGCTAGTTCTAAAAGCCACTTGGAATGCTTCCTTTTTGAACTCTAGACTGAGCACCAGAGACAGAAAGAAAGAGAGTAAAATGAGTGTCTTTGGCTTTCATGTTCTCTTACCCCTGTAACTCCTTGACTTGTCTTTCACTTAAATCTGTGCTTTATATTGATTTTTGTCTTATGACAGCCCTTTCTCCAAGCTGTTTCTCGCAGGCACACCTCCTCCCACTTTTTCTAAATTTAGCCCACATATTTGACAGCAGCAATTCATGGTGAAGCATGTGGGAAATATGTAGAATTAAAGTACAAATATGTGGCCATCCCCCATTTTTAGCAAGGTGGTTGTGCTGTGTCCTCCTTTCCATCGTTCTGTGATGACCCAGGGCACAGCACAGAGGCAATGCAGTCAGCTGACAATTCAAACCGCCCTTTAATTGCTCCAAATTTCCCCAAATGCTCCCAGGCTTCTGGCAAGCCTCCAAACACAGGAAGACACACACACCTTCAGCCGCCTCTGGCTGCAAGTAGTTTCACATACAGTCTGATTAGGAGAGGAATTTACTCAAGGCCATGGAGATAACAAGGAATGACACATACATCATAAACCTAACGAGTCTGTGTGAATACACACTTGTCTGAGCAGTTTCCAAAAGGGAAGCCAAACTACAGTCCAAGATCTTTGAATATCCAAGCAACATTGTCAGCCAGTCCAATGGTCAGTGTTTCCGGGTTTCCAAGCAGAAGTCACAGAACGAGAGATCAGCAACAAAACACAGAAAACTCCAAGGAATCAGCGTTTGTTCCCAACAAAAGCCCCTCCCCACAGCATCTCCTTAAGTCTCAGTCTCCAGGTGTGCCTTGTGGAGAGGGGCGGGATGCTCTCCTCCTGAGTAGTTGAGTCTGCCTGCATTGTTCCCTCCTTCTCTCCACTCTCCGTGCTCTAGGATCAGGAGGGGGTGGCCCTTGCTCATCGCCTGAATTCTGCCTCTCCTGTTTCTCCTGTCCCACTCCTGAAGGGCCCTGGCCTGCCTTGGCCTGCTCTTCCCCACATTCCTCTGAAGCCACAGACACCTCTCCCTCAGCCTCCATAGGTCATCATCCTCAGCAGATTCAGGCTCCGAGGGAGGCATGACATGTTCCTTCTTACCATGATTGATGATCACATCAAGACTGACAGAAGCTTATCCCTTGGCTGATGCAAGTGATAAAAAAAAAATACATGCATTATTTTTTTTTAATGCATGCTGCAGAACGTACAGTATGAAGGACACTTCCTATTTCCAGTTTTTCTTTTTAAAGTTAGTCCTTGGCCCGACAACCACTTAAGTTACAATGGCACTGAAAAAAGTGACTTAAGACCATTTTTTTTACTCTTATGACCCATTGCAGCATCCCCACAGTCAAATGATCAAAATTTGGTTGCTTGGCAACCGGTTCATATTTATGATGGTTGCAATGTCCCGGGGTCATGTGATCCCTTTTGACAACTTTCTGACAAGCAAAGTCAATGGGGGGGGAGCCACTTAACAACTGTGTTACTAACTTAACAACTGCAGTGATTCACTTAACAGCTGTGGCAAGAAAGGTTGTCAAATGGAGTAAAACTCCCTTAACAAATTTCTCACTTAGGAACATAAATTTTGGGCTCAATTGTGGTCATAGGTTGAGGACTACCTGTGCATGCTTGGAAAGAAAGAAAGAAAGAAAGAAAGAAAGAAAGAAAGAAAGAAAGAAAGGAAGGAAGGAAGGAAGGAAGGAAGGAAGGAAAGAAGAAAGAAAGAAAGAAAGAAAGAAAGAAAGAAAGAAAGAAAGAAAGAAAGAAAGAAAGAAAGAAAGAAAGAAAGAAAGAAAGAAAAGAGGAAGGTAGGAAGAAAAGAAAGAAAAAAGAAAGAAGAAAGAAAAGAAAAGAAAAGAAAGAAAGAGAGAAAGAAAGAAAGAAGAGGAAGGAAGGAAGGAAGAAAAGAAAGAAAGAAAGAAAGAAAGAAAGAAGAGGAAGGAAGAAAGAAAGAAAGAAAAGAAAGAAGAAAAGAAAGAAAAAAAAGAGAAAGAAAGAAAGAAAGAAAGAAAGAAAGAAAGAAAGAAAGAAAGAAAGAAAGAAAGAAAGAAAGAAAGAAAAAAGTTTGGTTGTTACTTATAGATATTTCATTACTCAACTAGATAACCTCATCAATGCATAGCCCAAGTTGATTTTAACAGACTTTAATCCAAATGTATATATTATCCTTCCCTCTTAGAGAGATTACTTTGGGATTGGCTTTGCACCTAAGCAAAATATTTCCTTTAACAGGTTCTTCAAGAGGCTGCACAAAATTAATACTTGCCACAAATAGCTACCTTCTAGATTTTAATTTATCCCTC
>NW_015389049.1:13375-15901 GCF_001527695.2 Protobothrops mucrosquamatus | reverse complement strand
AACCTCATCAATGCATAGCCCAAGTTGATTTTAACAGACTTTAATCCAAATGTATATATTATCCTTCCCTCTTAGAGAGATTACTTTGGGATTGGCTTTGCACCTAAGCAAAATATTTCCTTTAACAGGTTCTTCAAGAGGCTGCACAAAATTAATACTTGCCACAAATAGCTACCTTCTAGATTTTAATTTATCCCTCGTGAAACAGGGATAGTCTGGGGATAGTTGACCTCTCTTTGCGTTGAGTCCCGATTCGGCTAATTGTTTCTTAGCTGAGACATCCACCCAAATGTTTTCACAGGGCTCTACTTCACTCTGATGTTGTCTAATGGTAGGGCAGACCCCAAGCAAGGCTAGACAACATGAATATCACCTTGCTTGAACTGCTGATTCTTCTGAGAGTAAACTGTGGAAAGAAAGGTAATCAAATGGGGCAAAACTCACTTAATAAATGTCTCCCTTAGCAGTTGATTGTGGGCATAAGTCAAGGACTGAAATCATTCCTATTCTGCCGATCTATTGACTGTCCCTTGAACATCTGAATGGGAAACTTGACATGCCGGTGAGGACTTCGAGAAAATTCAACAGTCATATTTTCAGATAGCAACAAAATTCTGCCTGATGTTGTGCGATTAATTCCCATCATAACAGTATTAGACTGTAAGCACACCTAGAAACTATGTGGTAGGGTGTTTCTTTCTTTCTTTTTTCCTGAAAGTGTCTATTATGAATAATAGTTCTTTGATGGCTGGTTGTATTTATGTAATTTTGTGAAGAAAACACCATAAACAAGGTTGAAGTTAAAATATTCCCTTTTCCCCATTATCTGTCAAAATGATGGATTCTGAATATCAAATTGATGGAATCTCTACAATGCGACTGTAATGGACCTCTCTTTCCTCCCTTCTGATCACACACACAAACACAAACACACACACACAAACACACACATATGAACATGTTCAGACTAAGCCAATTCCAAAATAATTCGGGCCAATTTTCTAAAAAAAGGAGATTAGTTACATTTCTTGTTGTGATTACGTGGATTCAAAAATTGGTGGTATAATATTTTTTGGGGGGGAGGGGGATTGAATTGTGATCCTTTTTTTCATGCTAAATTGACCTTAAGTCATAATCTAGATCTTAAGTTTGATTTAAATATATGGCAGATTTGGATATATGTTATTACTTTAGATCAATTATTGGATGATAATGATTTGTTATAATTTCCCATGATGAAGGATAAGTATTATGTGTCCATTGTCAGCCAATGGTAGTATTTTTAAATTCAATATCTATTGATACCTCAGTTTGGGTCAACAGCACTTTCATCTTTAAAGACCCCTAAATTATTCAATATTATAAGAGTCCTTATAAATACCATCATAAATGAGTTTGATATGCTACATTTAAAGATTGAATGGAACAAAGAATTGAATTTGTCCAAATTCTCTAATCAGTGGAAAACTTTTTTCCTCTGTTAAAAATTCAGTAGTTCTTTGACTACAGCTTATTTCAAAAATTATTATTATTATTTTTTAATTTATTGAATCCTATTGTATAGAAAAGGAATGAGTAATTCATCATAAATGTCCTTTTGTAATGTCTGGGAAGAAATAATTTTCATTTTCATTTTCATTTTATTCAATTTGTATCCCGCCCTTCTCCCGAAGGACTCAGGGCGGCTCACAACATTTTTTAAAACAAAAACAAACCCACAATCCCCACCGAATAAAACCAAATTAAAACCAAATATTTTAGAGTTGTGGTATTAAAATTTTCTAAGAAACCCAATTTAAAATCCTCCCTAGGATTTTGAGACTTGATTTTTTGAATGTCTACAGGTGTTGTTTTTTAAAATATACATTTAGATTGTGGAAGTAGATGAACAGACAATAGAAATGAATTTTCTATATCTTTTTTATGAATAAGAAATTTGTTCTTCCACCTAACAAAGATACATTAATTGGTCCCAATAATTCTGAACATTAAAGACCTGATGTTACTTGTGACTTATGAAGGATGTCAGAGATGAGTTTGCTAAAGTCATCTAAGAACTGGGCTAATTGCTAAGCTCTTACTAAAAACTTCAATAAGACCACACTTGGAAAACTGCATCGCAATATAAAAAAAAATGTTGAGACTCTGGAAAGAATGCAGAGAAGAGCAACAAAGATGATCAGGGGACTGGAGGCTGAAACATATAAAGAATGGTTGCAAGAATTGGGCATGTCCAGTTTAATGAAAAGAAGGACTAAGGGTGACAGGATAGCAGTGTTCCAATATTTGAGGGGATGCCACAAATAAAAGAGATCAACCTATTTTCTAAAGCACCAAAAGGCAAGACAAGAAACAATGGATGGAAAATAACCAAGGAGAGAAGCAACCTAGAAGAAATTTCCTGACAGTGAGAGCAATCCAGCAATGCCTTCAGAAGTTGTGGGTGCTCCATCACTGGAGGCTTTCAAAAAGATACTGGACAGCCATTTGTCTGAAATAGTATAGGGTCTCCTACCTGAGCAGGGG
>NW_015389049.1:8727-11752 GCF_001527695.2 Protobothrops mucrosquamatus | reverse complement strand
CTCTCTCTCTCTCTCTCTCTCTCTCTCTCTCTCTCTCTCTTGCTTTCATCCTTATGCTATTATTGAACAGTCAATTATAGCTCTCTTCCATTTGCTCTGTGAACTCTAAACCAAGCGACTGGCAAACAGACACAAACAAACAAATGAAAGAATCAAGAGTGAGTTAATTTAATAGACTGGTAAACCTGAACAGCCACAAGCTTGTAGATTCTTTCAACATGATGATAGATAGATAGATAGATAGATAGATAGATAGATAGATAGATAGATAGATAGATAGATAGATAGATAGATAGACAGACAGACAGACAGACAGACAGACAGACAGACAGACAGACAGACAGACAGATAGATAGATTAGATAGATAGATTAGATAGATAGATTATATATATATATATATATATATATATATATATATATATATATATATATATAGAGAGAGAGAGAGAGAGAGAGAGAGAGAGAGAGATATCAAGAGAGAGAGAGAGAGAGATTGATAGAGACAGACAGACAGATAGAAAGATAGAAAGAGAGAGAGAGAGATATCAATAGACAAAGATAGATAGATGATAGAGAGATTGATAGACAGCGATCGATAGAGAGATTGATAAATAAATAAATAAAGATAGATAGATATAGATGATAGATAGATAGAAAGATGATAGAGAGATTGATAGACAGAGATCGACAGAGAGATTGATAAATAAATAGAGCTAGATAGATAAATAGACAGACAGATGATAGATTGAGAGATTGATAAACAATCGATAGATTGATAAATAAATAAATTAGATAGATAGATAGATAGATAGATAGATAGATAGATAGATAGATATTTTAGATCTCGACAGTCAATCATCTCCTACTAAATTAATTAAAATGCATATGCTCTGTAAAAAATATAGTCCTTCCTTTGGGGGGGGGTGTTAAATGTTTCTCTTGCACATATGCCCCTTGAAACAATAATTTTGCTCAAAGAGAATTTAAATGGGTAAAACTACACAACCTGTCATCCGAACAAAATCCTGAGTTTCCACCAGGTCCGGAAAGCACCTCTGATCCAAAAGCAATCTCCACATCAACAAAAGTTGACATGTTGAATAGCTGTTGTATAAACCAACCACAGTTAAGAGTCAACAGACAAACAAATCAACCGGAATATCATGAGAACATTAAAAATTCTAGATGGAATGCTGAAATCTTGGGAGACAATGCACAAAACTTCAGCTTCCACTGGAGAATCCAACCTTTCTCTCTATGGTTAAACCTCCTCTGATTTTAATTAAGATTGTGAGCTTGTTGTAATGACAGATGCCCTGGCATGCACCCTCAGTTGATACTCTGTCTACTGAAATAGTTTTCAAAATTCTTTCTCAAGAGGCCTTGTCTGCCTCTACTGAAATCTTCCAAGGTATCTATCACAAAAATTATTCATGCTACTGAAGATTCTGGAAATAATGGTTTTTTTGAGTCTCAGATTTGTGTTGATGAATCTCAGAAAGACAAACTACCTGGAATTTGTATATAATAATAATAATAGTAATAATAATAATAATAATAATAATAATAATAATAATAATAACAACAACAACAACAACAACAGTAGTAGTAGTAGTAGTAATAATAATAATAATAATAATAATAATAATAATAATAATAATAATAATAATAATAATAATAATAATAATAATAAAGTTGGAAGGGACCGTGGAGGTCATCTAGTCCAACCCCCTGCTCAGGCAGGAAACCCTGTACCATTTCGGACAAATGGCTGTCCAGTCTCTTCTTGAAAACTTCCAGTGTTGGCGCATTCACCGCTTCTGGAGGCAGGTTGTTCCACTGTTTAATTGTTCTAACTGTCAGGAAGTTTCTCCTTAGTTCTAGGTTGCTTCTCTCCTTGATGAGTTTCCATCCGTTGCTTCTTGTCCTGCCTTCAGGCGCCTTGGAGAATAGCTTGACTCCCTCTTCTTTGGGGCAGCCCCTGAGATACTGGAACACTGCTATCATGTTCCCCCTCGTCCTTCTCTTCATTAAACTAAACATACCCAATTCCAGCAGCCCAATTCCAGCAGCTTTAGCCTCCAGTCCCCTGATCATCTTTGTTGCTCTTCTCTGTAGTAGTAAGGGAACAATGATTATGGAAGTTAAGACATTCTTTGGGAAAGTTTGATAGCTCTTAGGTGTTAGTCTCAAGCCTGGAGACGACACAGTAAAATCCAATTCAGTTCAATTCTTTGTTTGTTTACATCTAATGGACAGAATCTTGCCAAACTAAAGGAATAACTTTCTAACCTACTAGATACATTATGAGAGATTCTAGGGTGTGGTTAATTCTGAACCTCTTCCTCTGTCCCCCATCAAATTTGGGACTGTGCAATCTTTTAATCTGGTCCACTTTCTAGGAAAGCTCTAAGGTTGCCAAAACTCTCCCCTGCTAATCCTCTCTCCTGCTAATCCTGCATTCCTGCACATTTGATGCCAGATTTGTTAGCAGCAATGGACAAGAAATCATTGCATTCACAATGTACTAAGTCATTTACCTGCTCCTTATGCATATCAATGAAACATTTCAGGCAAATACACCAGTTTGGTCTAGTGGTTAAAGTTACAGACTGGAAACCAGGAGACCACGTGTTTTAATCCCACCTTAGGCAGGGAGGGGCAGTAAAGGAAAGAGGAGAGGAGAGGAGAGGAGAGGAAGAAAGGAAAGGAAAGGAAAGGAAAGGAAAGGAAAGGAAAGGAAAGGAAAGGAAAGGAAAAGGAGATAAAAGGAGAAAGGGAATGGAAGATAAAAGGAGAAAGGAAGGGAAGGAAGGGAAGGGAAGGGAAGGGAAAGGAAAGGGAGATAAAAGGAGAAAGGGAACAGAAGATAGAAGGAGAAAGGAAGGGAAGGGAAAGAAAGGAAAGGAAAGGAAAGGAAAAGGAGATAAAAGGAGAAAGAGAAAGAAAGGGAAGAAAAGGGAAGGAAAGGAAAGGAAATGAAAGGAAAGGAAAGGAAAGGAAAAGGAGATAAAAGGAGAAAGG
>NW_015389049.1:4029-6936 GCF_001527695.2 Protobothrops mucrosquamatus | reverse complement strand
GCGGGTCGCATCCGGCCTCCGGGCCTTGTTTTTGACATGTCTGGTTTAGAGAGAAGATAGGAATCTGAAGCAGTAGGCGTGAGCTTAAATGGACTCCAGAAGATGGTAGAGGACAGGAAGACCTGGAGGAACATTGTCCATGGGGTTGCAATGGGTTGGACACGACTTCGCAACTAACAACAAAAGGAATCTGAACACAAGTGAGGAGGTTCAGGCTATGCGTGGCTGGTGTGATTCTAGGTATGTAAGGGGAAAATACCGAATCCAGAAAAGAATCTATTCATGATTGATTACTAGTAATAATAACAATAATTAGCTTCAGCTGCGTGGCCTACTTAATTACCTTTCCTGTTTGTGGACCAATAGTTCTTCACAAACACCCAAATGCTGAAATGTTTGCATTTTAATAAAACCGTTCTATTGGCAAGAGTCCTAACTGAATGTCTTGGGTGATGCACATCTGCTGTATGCAAATCTAAAAGATAAGTAGCATGATTTCAATCAGATTAGTGTGTTGGGCAACTAAATGAGATTGCCGAGTTCTCTGAGTGAAAATGTGCACTTCTTACGGAGATCATTTTTCATCAGATTAGTCTAAAATGAGGTTGTTGTTGTTTTTTCACTCAATGGTAAGATAGTGAGTGACTGGCTCAGCCAAGCTTTTCAAGGGAGTGGAAAGTTTTTCCTGCAAACTCTTACAAGATGTGTGCTTCTTGCCTACTCTTTGCACAGCTTCACTACACACTGATTGGCTCACGCCTGCAAATTTTGTTGCAATTTGGCAATTTATAAAAAGAACAAAAGTTAGTCGGAGATAGCAATCGGGTCAAGAATCCATTTACCTGCTAATCAGTTCAAGTCTTTGAGCAGCCTTAGCAGGTCCTGACAGTGCTATGTTAGAACTCGTGACACTCATAAACAAATGCATACTAGCTATTTAAGTGGTGATGATAGCATGGTAAAGGTATGGAATCCTTAAGAAAAGAGGCCACCCTACTATTTTATTTTCCTGGGCTCCAAGATCACCACAGATGGGGACTGCAGCCAAGAAATTAAAAGATGCTTGCTCCTGCGAAGGAAAGCTATGGCAAATCTAGACAGCATAGTAAAAAGCAGAGACATCACCCTGCCAACAAAAGTGTGTATAGTCAAGGCCATGGTTTTTCCAGTTGCAATGTATGGATGTGAAAGTTGGACCACAAGAAAGGCTGAGCGCCAAAGAATTGAGGCCTTTGAACTATGGTGCTGGAGAAGACTCCTGCGAGTCCCCTGGACTGCAAGGCGATCAAACTGGTCAATCCTAGAGGAGATCAACCCTGACTGCTGTTTAGAAGGCCAGATCCTGAAGTTAAACTCAAGTACTTTGGCCACATAATGAGATGGAAGGACTCACTGGAGAAGATCCTAATGCTGGGAAAGATGGAGGGCAATAGAAGAAGGGGACGACAGAGAATGAGGTGGCTGGATGGAGTCACTGAAGCAGTAGGCGTGAGCTTAAAAATGGACTTCAGAAGATAGTAGAGGACAGGAAGACATGGAGGAACGTTGCCCATGGGGTCACAGTGGGTCGGACACAATTTCGCAACTAACAACAACAACTATTAAAATGCTTTAGAGCAGCAGGATGCAGTATTTGAGATGGTGTCACAGAGAAGAGGGGGGTTGACATATTATCCAAAGCACCTGAAGGCAGGATAAGAAGTACAGGTACACTAGTATCCAGGTAGACTAGTAACCAGAGAAGGATTTTTTGAGAAATTGGAGGCACAGTGGCCCATGGTCTGCCTTTGTGAAAGGGTCTCTTTGGTGTCTGGTGGATAGATTAGTATAAAAATCCTTTCATACTGAAGCTGGAATGGGAATGTCAAATAGGACCTTTAAGTTCTGTGGGAAGAATCCAGAGAAAGAAATATTTTGGGGAATATTAAAAGGCAGAATATATTTCCCCAAAGGAATAATGGAGAAGATCTTTAAAAAGACAGAAACGTCTCCTCCACCTACACACCCCAGCCAGGCAACTCAGCAGAAACCAGCTTTTAGAAATGCAGATGTAATAATCCATTCAGGAAGGTTGGAGCCTTCCAGCTAGAAGCTGAAGAGATTAGGAAGACAGTGTGCCTGGCTGAGGAATTCTGGGAGTTGAAATCCACAAGTCATAAAAGGGCCAAGTTTGAAGACCACTGAGCTAAATCAATATGTTTGTTAACTGCTCCTTTGGTGGAAAATCAGGTCTCAATAAGTTTACACCCGTATAACGTTGAAATAATAGGAACTATTTGTAGTTCGGGTTTTAGATTTTGGCTGTGGTTTGTTCTCCAAGCTTGTTTTGGCAAGATGCTGAAAGAGTTAATCAGATTTCTCTCCGATGGTTCTCCAGTGAGTTGTCATGCTGTGGGAGCTGCAGATTAATAACTGAAGTGTCGGTCTCTTGGGTGATAATGATAACAAAAGGTCCATGGGGTCCTCTAGATCAGGGTTACCATGTTTATGCACTGAAGTGGCAATGTTCTTTTGGCTGCTGTGATGGGAGCAAATGGGGCCCCTCTGTGTGAAACGGACATGTTGGATAGATTAAAAATAAGACCCCAAGGAAGGTCTCATTTTTAACAACATTACTAGGGATGGCAGAGTGCTGGAATGTGAAAAGGATTGGTTTGCAGTCCCTGTTGGATGGAAGCCATTCAGCCGTCTGTAAATGAATCAGCTGCCTTTTCTCAGAGTTAATAATAATTCTGGCTTAGGATCAGAGTGGTTACGCTTCGAGTTTTCCATTTTTGCTTTGTCATTTTTGAAATGCAGTCCAGTACTTCTCAGGAGCTTGGCACATCTCTCTCTCTCTCTCTCTCAGGAGCTTGGCACATCTCTCTCTCTCTCTCTCTCTCTCTCTCTCTCTCTCTCTCTCTCTCT
>NW_015389049.1:0-1840 GCF_001527695.2 Protobothrops mucrosquamatus | reverse complement strand
GGAGGGAGGGAGGGAGGGAGGAAGGAAGGAAAGAAAGAAAGGAAGGAAGGAAGGAAGGAAGGAAGGAAGGAAGGAAGGAAGGAAGGAAGGAATTATAAATGATCACAGATAATTTTCAAAAGAAAAAAAGTCATAATGGGAAAAAAAATTGGGTCAGCTAAAAATAACCCAGACTTATCACTTCACATTTTCTTTCTTTCATGTTGCATTCTCCATCTGTGTGCGAGTGGCCCCGCAGAGGCATGCGCAAATGAGAGTGTGCACGATGGTCCTAGTGTGCGCATGCACAAGCAGGCTACATGAACCCATGGCACGTGCTCTGGCGCCTGTGTGCCGGTGCAAATGGCCACTGGCGCCCGTGTGAAGCTGGAGGCAGTGCTAGCATCACTGCTCATGCACAAATGGGGCCACTAGCGCCCGCACATCGGTGCTACCACGAGTGGGGGGGCTCGCCAGTTATTCCCGGGGCCGGTGTCCAATAGGTGGACAGTACTGAGCCACAGACCATAGGTTGGGGACCTCTGATCAAAATAATTGATCGCCATCCTCAGTTAGCTCAGAGGACTGTCTAAGCAAGGCTGTGGACTTCAGATAGTTTAGGGCTACATACTTCCTAAACTTTATTTAGGATTTAAATTCTAGAAAAAAAGGAAAAGTTGGGGATTAGGTTGGCCAATGCTATCTTACACCCTGGCATTCCATAATAAGTATGTTCCTTCTATAAAAGACCGTGGAAATGAACTTGACACTTGAAAATTGAGGTTAAACTCTCTGACCTTCACCCAACACTAGGTATGACACTCAGTGTTAACTCATGATAGAGACGTAAAGCACAGCAATGCTCAACTAATATGATATTACATTGCATAAAGGTGCTGTGCCATTTATTTCATTTAAATTTCCTGCTGCTTCTTCCAAGAATATTTAAAGGAAAAGTATGAACATTTATGCAATGGTGGGATTGAAATACCCAAACAACCGGTTCTCTTATTGGGTGCAGGCCTGGGCCTCCGAGGCCTAGAACAGACTTCCGGAAGTGGCATCCACGAACTTCCGGTGGGCCGTTCTAGGCCTGGGAGGCCTCTTCCAGGCCTCCAAGGCCTAGAACGGACTTCCAGAAGTGGCATCCACAAACTTCCGGTGGGCCGTTCTAGGCCTAGGAGGCCTCCTCTAGGCCTCCAAGGCCTAGACTGGACTTCCGGAAGCAGTGTGCATTCAGCTGGTTCTCCGAACTCAGCAAAATTTAGTTACCGGTTCTGCCGAACCAGTGTGAACTGGCTGAATCCCACCACTGCATTTAGCCATTAAGTTACGGGAGGTGGCAGATCCAACAATGTCATAGCATACTTCTGAGAATTAGATTAACGCTTAATAATCTTCTAAAACCCAGGTAGAAGGCCAAGGAGATATTAAATCAAGAAGATGCTTAGAACTTTCTGAGATGCTCATTATTGAACCACTGATACGTCTCGGTTTTCCCAACTTTGGAATTCCTAGTGTCAAAAAAAGACAACCCAAAAATCTAGAAGAAAAACTGAAACATCAAACCGATAGTAATGTTGTTTAAAACAATTTGAGGAGCTGTAGAATTTCACCTGCAGTTGCTACTAGTATATTTGTCTTTATACCTCGATGTAATAAAGAGATATTTGCATGTTTCTGTTTTTATAATAATGTAACAGGTGGAATTTAATCTACTTAATTACACTAATGTATATCATACTGTGTCAGATTGCTTATTTGCAAATACTTTTTAACCCCATCCCTTCAAAATTCCATTTCCCATCTCAGCAAACATTGCAGACAATAAATATTGATAAACATCAAAGGTAAATAAGCA